>NW_011353976.1:7016-12088 GCF_000735185.1 Notothenia coriiceps | reverse complement strand
GTGTGTGTGTGTGTGTGTGTGTGTGTGTGTGTGTGTGTGTGTGTGTGTGTGCGGCCAGAGGGTAAGCTTGGCTCAGTCCGTACGTGCTCTGCTTATGAATGACTGACCACGGCTTGAGTCTTTACTCCCCGCTAGTTCACGTTGAGCCTGCAAACACTTCCCCCTTTGTTTCTTTTTCCTCTTCTCCATCTTTCTATTTCTTACTCGATCTTCCTTACTTTCACATTCTGTTTGATTTGACTTCAGTGACTTATAATTGGCATGCCTGCAGAAGAGAAAACCCCCCGCTACCAAAAGCCGTGTGCCAAATGCAAATTCTCTCACAGCCACGCAACAAAATATAAAGAGACACATCTACTTTTTTCTCTCTCTCTCTGTTGTCACACACACATTCCCTGGCAGATTTAAATATTTCCCAGCGGGGTTGGAGGATGAACAGAAATAGATCTAATTCTAAATCAGGATGGAGAACTCGGCTCACGCAGCGTCGCCAACCTCGCTCCGAAACCCCCTCCCCCCCCCAACTCTGTTTCAGCCAGCAGCGACAACACTGGCACTAGAAAAAGAAAAAAAAAAAGTTAAAAGATTATACCAGTGGATATATATTGAGTTCTGTCAAAGTATGAACATTGACACATTGCCATACCCCACACAATTAATGTATGCCAAGACAAGCAAGCCAATACACTTCCCTGTTAGCAAGGACAACATTTACAAAGCCGTGATTTCCACAAACTTAAGCTTTATTAATCTAGTATGAATACAGAGTCGTCAGGACAAAAGGGCGTCACAGTTTCGAAGATTTCCAAACAATGCATCTTGCCGTAATCAGGTTTAGGGAGTAATGGATTACATGTTACGGGATTACGTAATCAGGATACGAAACATTTAATTGATTCCCTTATAGTTACATAAAAAAAGACGTAATTATATTACTGTTACATTTCTAAATATTGGCGATAACAAGCAGGGTTACCGTGTTAGTCAAAACCCTAAAATAAGAATATATATTGTTTGTGAGCTGTTCTGTTCTGTAGGATAATACTTTAAGTGTGAATACTTCTACTGCCTGAATCTGCTTCATGGTTTCCACTTTCTTTGCTTCATTTATTCTGTTTTTAATTCAGCAGGTGAATCTATAAGTTCATAAAATAGTGTGTGTGAGCTTCACTGCGTGTGTTAAACTAAAACGGACTAAAACGTCAGCTCAGATTTTATTTCTGCTTTTTAAACTGTAGTATGTGCTCATGTGTTTCAGTGTTGGTGTATAGGCTGCTGCCTGAATATGCTTCATGAAAGACCAAGCCCAAAAAATAAAACTCAAAATGAACAGGGGAGGTCATAAAGTGCCGGATAAGCTTCGTAGAAACTTGACTTTTTCCGAAAGATTTCAGGGAGTTTAAGCTGAATTGATCCGTCTGTTGCGCCTCTTGGCTGCTACAGTAGCATCCGGATTAAGCCTTGGAGTTGAGATAGAGATCTGGAGTTGATGAGCTCCTCGCTTCACTGTCTATCTGCCTGCCTACCTGTCTGCCTGCCTGCCTACCTGTCTGCCTGCCTACCTGTCTGCCTGCCTGCCGTGTCAGGGCTGACTCCAGATCAGTGATAGGATAGGTCACGGCCCGCCAGCTGCCTCCAGCGGTCCCGCAGAGGAAGGGAAAGATGGAGATGTGGAGGCAGGTTGAAGGAATGTGTGTGTGCATGTGTCAGAGTGTGAGTTTGTGGTGGCGGCGTGAGAGATAAGCAGGATCGGGGGGTGGGGGAAAGATAAGATGCGCTGAAGGCTGGATATAAGCACCTGGCTTGAGAGAGAAAATAAAAGATAACAATGCACAAAGAGGAAGGTGGGGGTGTCAGGGTTTTAGAGGTGGGTGAAGCCTCCAATATCTACCTCCAGTCAGGACCCTCTCATCCTCTACCTTCCCACGGCCCCCCCCCCACTAAGCGTCCGCGTCCTCTTTTCTCTTTGACAATGAGCCGACAGCAAAGAACAAAAGAAGACATAATACATGCAAACCCTCCTCTCTCTGCAGTCAGGAAGCAGAGGAGGAGGGGGAGGAGGGGGAGGAGATAGGGATGAGTAAGGCATGACATGTAAGCTTGCGATTGCGGTAATCAATTATATAAAAAATAAAATTAGCTGCGGTGGGGTTGCTCCAGAAAAGTCAAACTGGTCTACTTTTGAAAAGACAGCAAGTATGTGGGTGCACTTTGAGCTGCAACATGCAGTTTAATAAAAGTTTAAGTAGGAAGAGATGCCATTGATTCAGTCTGCTCTCCTAAAAATAGGGCTCTCATATGAATGTGTCATTTCAGGGGAAAGATAACTCTGAACTACTAAGTTTCGAATAAAAGTCAGCATTAAAAAGCCCTGACAGAGTAAAATGACTCTGCGTAGACGTTGTTTCTATGCGCTCAAAGTTTTAATTACTTCAACTTTGACCTTGTTTACCAACCAATCAGATGACAGCTGTGCTGATAGGTGCAAGCTAGCATGGAAGATAACCATAGAAACAAAACTAGACTATCTATTTTCACTGCAGAGCTTCAATCACTGGCAATGATAATTAAAACGAAGATGCAGAATCATAAATAATACTATCACTTAATCAATCTTAGGCTATTAAGAAATCGCTTAAAATATCTGAGGTAAATTAAGTGATGTGACATCACCATGTCTCAAAATCTGTGCACTTTTAAAACCAGGCGCAAACACCTACTTGTCCCACATTTCTGCTCTCACCTGGTCAAGAAGGAGGGGTCATGACCGTAAAAACAAGGGCCGTTTCTCAATCGCGAGGACGCTTGCTTGGTAGCACATGTTCCGTGCGCAAAGCATTGTGGGGATTTTAAGGACGCCAAGTCTACCCATGTGCAGCCTTGAAATTACCCCCAAACCAAGGACGCGGCCTCGGTGGAATTCCAAGTATGCTGGATAGTGGAACAGTCCCGATGACGTAGCATCCTTGAAATATTGGCTTGGAAGCCAGTTTCCTCGCGATTGAGAAACGGCCAAGATCTCGAATACAAAAAGCCAAAATGTTTTTTCTCCGGAGAGTGGCTGGTAACTCTCGCAGGGATAACGTGAGAAGTTCAGTTATCCGGGAGGGATTCGGAGAAGAAAGGAACCAGTTGAGGTGGTTCGGGGAGGTTAGGATGCCACCTGGTAGGGGTGGGGGAAATAATCTATACAGCATAGTATCGCGATACTTTGCGATATTGTATCGATACACGGACACCAAGTATCGATATTCATATTATAAATCCAAATAAAAGTTTTTGGTAATAATTGCTTTTTCAAACCACTATGGTGCTGAGCTTTTTCTTGTGCGGTCATGGCCATTGGTAACGTCAGTGGGATTGGCAGGAAGTTAGTCAAAACAAAGATGTACTGTATATATATATATGTCGCAATATATCGTATCGCAATACTTAGCATATCGTAGAATCACAATACTATGGTATTGTGGCTTAAGTATCCCGATAGTATCGTATCGTGGGGAGCCTGGGCCGCGGAGGAAACAGGTCCAGCAGAGGGCCCCAAACTTCACATTTCGTGGCCTAGAGATGTTTTTCAGGGATTTCAATCTGGAAGGAGACTGTGGTGCAAAACCAGAAACCAGGTGGAGGGATTATATCTCCACCTGTGTCAGGGTGAGTGAAGTAGGCAGGACCCAAATGCAGGACAGATAGAGGGTCTAACCGAAGATACCTTTATTTCAAGGCTACAAGTCTTTAACATACAGAGCAGAACTCACTCACTCCCTTCGACAAGGATCTCCCAACAACTGAAAGACTAACAGAATTTAAATACCAGCAAGAGTGATCACCAAGACAAGACACAGGTGGGGAAGGAGGAAAAGCACAGAAGCACCAGGTGAACACAATCAGGTCACCAGACAGGAGGAAAACACAGAGAGACAAGGGGTGTTTCTCAATCTCGAGGACGCTTGCTTGGTAGCACATGTCTTCTGAGCGTCTTGCTTCAGAAGCGAGGCAAGAATCCTTCCTGGCTTTTGGAAAACAAAGAGTGGAACAGGCGAGCAAGTGTGCAGGTGTGCGTCATATGAGAGGCCGCGCCTTACATTCTCCGCTACAGATTTGGGGAAATTGATCCGTGTGCAAAGCATTGTGGGGATTTTAAGACCGCGGAGTCTACACATGTGCAGCTTCGAAATTTCTCCAAACGAAGTACGCCGGGCTCGGTAGAATTCCAAGTATGCTGGACATTGGAACAGTCCTTCGGCGGCACTCGATGACGTAGTATGCTTGAAATAGTGGCTCTGGAGCATCCTTACTCGACATTGAGAAACACCCATGAAGTAAGAGCAGACACAAACAGATCGTGACAACCTGGCCTTGGAGCACCTTCGAATCCCTAAGTCAGAGCTGGTTGATGTGGCCAGGAAAAGGGACGTTCTGGGGCCCTCTGCTGGAACTATTTCCTCCGCGATCTGACTTCCGGTAAGCGGTAAGAAACAAAACAGAAAGAAAATGTGCGTGGCAAATGCTCAACAGCCGCTAGCAACTCGACTTTGTAGGCAGGAATGGAATAAACAGTAGCTGACGTGTCCGCTCCAACTGGGGTGCCATTGACCGTTATTATTACGCACTCGCATAACATGCTAACTCCGAAAAATTATGCATAATGCATTTTGGTCCGGAGCGCAACTTAGATGAGTACAAAGTAATCAAAAAAGATAGACCCAATGGCTGCAAATATAAAACCAAAGTACGGTTATGTCGTAAATGATGATATGGGTCAATACAAATACATATGACCTATTTCGTAGTGCTTGAAGGAGAGATTTTAACTTAGTATTCAGTGATAACATTAGTTCATAGGCCAACACTATTATTATGTAAATGTTAATTAAAAGCCGAAAGACTTCATGTTTGAAATGTAAAGTGGATTTTTTTTTAAAGGGACAAATGATTATGTTTTATTTGTTTTTAATGGATGCTGGTATTACAGTATATGGCCTCTACACAGTTCTTCGTCTCGTCCCTTTGGCCTCACTTCTCCAGCCTGCTTGATAATTAATGGTTTCTGTATTACACATATTAGAGAG
>NW_011353976.1:3870-6099 GCF_000735185.1 Notothenia coriiceps | reverse complement strand
AGGGCGGAAGGAATACGAGGAGCGAGTTCAGCGAGTGGAGGTCAAGCCTCTGACAGGGGAGATGTGTGTATTTATGTGTGTGTCTCTGCACGGGGATATTGAGAAGGAGGATTCCCTGATTAGATGTGAGCTCTTAGTAATAATAATAATAATAATAATAATAATAATAACTTACATTTATATAGCGCCTTTCAGGGGACCCAAAAGAAACAAACAAAAAACAGTCAGACAAAGACTCTTGCAAAGTTTTCTCCTTCTCCTTGCAGCAAAAGCTTCCCCTTCCTTCCTTCCTTCCTTCCTTCCTTCCTTCCTTCCTTCCTTCCTTCCTCCCTTCCTTCCTTCCCTTCTTCCTTCTTTCCTTCCTTCCTTCCTTCCTTCCTTCCTTCCTTCCTTCCTTCCTTCCTTCCTTCCTCCATTGCTGTTTCTTCTTCTCCCCCCACCGGCGCTCCTCAGGGAAGCGGAGGATTGTTGTGCTGCCGTATGAAAGTCTAATTGGTATCTCCGGCACGTTGTTTATCTCCTCATCGACGACTCGTCTGAGAGGACGAGACAGGAGAAGGAATTAAAAACCATTTCAGAATTTCTAGTTTCCACCTCGGACCTTTCTGCAGCAGGAAGACGTAGATGTCATATCGTGTTTTTTAACTTCCCCCGAAACGCTTCTCCGTGGGAAAGGCTATAAAACCAATTTGAAAGTTAGACATGGCATAGATTCTCATTACATCGCTGTAATAAATCAATGGCTGTGCGAGTGTGTTTGCCCTCTTAACATTTACACTACGGCTAATGCAAATGGATTTATGCATAAAGTGCTCGTTCTCACAGCCAAGGTGCTGCTGGGAAGGAGGAAGGTAAATGATTAACCCCATGGAAAGAAACTCTAATCTCCCCCCTCTCTCTCTCTATGAATGTGTTTGTGTGTGTCGGGGGCTTTCAGGATGGCCGGTGGCTGTCTTTGATCACTAATCCTTTCTCTGGCCTGACTTTCTGTCCCTCGTTCTTTTTTCCTCTGCCCATCTCTCAGCTCCTCTCTCATCTCCTCTCTCTCGCACGGCCAGTTTCCATGTTTGCATTTTGAGCAGCTTACAGACGAATATCTAGGGCAGGGTGCCCCCCTCTTCTTCTTCTTCTCTTTCTCCCTCCCTATTTCTGACTCTACGGCACTCCCTCTGTGCTTCGAAAATAGGCTTGGATTAAACTATTTTAATATAATACTCACGCAACTTTTGTCACTTTTGTTGTAATTCTTCCCTTCTTCCGTACTGGCAGTGAAGCATGTCTTTACTTGCTCGCCTTCACTGCCAATATGTATCACCAAGTGCAAAGTGTAATTAATATTTGCTTGTGTTGTTGTATACAAAATCCACGGGAAAAGACAGTGGGCGAAAATAGACTTAAACCCAGATTCTGGGTCAGGAAAACTGCAAAACATAGTTTCAAATGCTGTAACTTGAGCAACAATCAAATCACACTTATGCAGACGATACTTTATACACCTACAAAGGATACTGGAGCAACATATTACAAAAGACTACGTTGTGGTGAAGTCCTGGCTGTCACACAAACACAACACACCGTCGACACGTAGCTAAAGCTAACATCTGTAGCTTACGGTCGATACAATCAGACAGAACAAGCTATTTGAAGACTGTTGACTTTTGTGCGCGCCTTGCTAGATAGTTGCTAGCTACACCTGTCAGCTACTGGATTTTTTTTTTTGGGATGAATTAACTGGGACTGCAACAACGACCCAAAAATGAACTTGAGGCAAAAGACTTCACGTTCAGTCTGATTTAGGGCTGGGTGATATGGCATCAACTGGCCAACATGAGGCAACTCAAACACAACCCACTTCCCCTGATGAGCTTTAGCTTAATATTGCATTTTTTAAACAAAGCAAAGAAGCTGTCCTCAATATGTTACAACGAGCTAAGAAGAGACATCTTTAGGTCTGGTTACAGTTAGACAAACCAACCCAGTCTCACGGCATTTCGTGTTATGGTCAGGCAATTCATGTAATCTATTGATTCGTGTTCACCAACACGATTTTCGGGTCACACAGAACAATTTTAAAAGCAATGTATTTCTATTGGTAGTGTGTTTCGTGCCTGCACCACGTCTTTTTGTCCGGTCGGGTCTTGGAAGACCAGAAGCTGTGTGGTTCATAAAAACATGTTCTTACTCAATATCTTACCCTAAGCCTAACTCTAACCCTTTTATTTTAAATTG
>NW_011353976.1:0-3830 GCF_000735185.1 Notothenia coriiceps | reverse complement strand
TGACAGGGCGTGTGTGAAATATAACAGGGGGTTACGTATTGTAACCCTCGTTATATAAGCACAGGCGGAGCCCTCTGGGGGCCCTGTCTTTCCTAGTCCGCTCGCTGAAGAGTGTATAGGATAGTGGGCAGGCGGGTGTAGTCGCCTTATATACTGTGGGCCTGCGTGCGCATTCAGGTAGGCACGCCCCGATTGGCCGGCTACGTTTACGTAAACTCAGTAGGTGAAAGCATGCACAGCATGATAGAGACTAGTACCCATAGAGTCCAGTAGAGGGCGGAGCCTGTGTGAAATATAACAGCACCGCAGCCGTAGGCTGGAGCCTGGACCGAGCAGTCTACAAACTGAGACGGTCTGGTCTATGGCAACCCAGTCTCACGGCATTTCGTGTTATAGTCACAACATTTAATCTATTGATTCGTGTTCACCAACACGATTTTCCCCTTTTTTTTGTGTCACACAGAACGATTTTAAAAGCAATCTATTTCTATTGGTAGTGTGTTTCGTGCCTGCAACACGTCTTTTTGTCCGGTCGGTCTTGGAAGACCGGAAGCTGTGTGGTTCATAAAAACATTTTCTCACTCAATATCTTACCCTAAGCCTAACCCTAACCCTTTTATTTTAAAGTGTTTCATGTTTTTTTTGCCGTCCGCGAGGAAAAGAAATGAGGCTCAGAGCCTCAGAATACTGAAATCTTTTTTTCCTTCTAATTTGTTATTATTTGGTGCAGGCACGAAACATACTACCAATATAAATACATTGCTTCTAAAATATTTCTGTGTCAAAATACTAAAATCTGTATTTTTTTATCTGTTTTTCCTTCTAATTTGTTATTATTTATATTGCTTTTAAAATCGTTCTGTGTGACACGAAAAAAATGGCGAAATCGTGTTGGTTAACGATTTTAATTAATTTCGTGACTATAACACGAAATGCCGTGAGACTGTGTTGGACAAACACAAGTGTACAACCTGCCTAAGTAGCCTAGTACCAATATTATAATAAGATAGACTTTAACCACACTTCTGTTGGCTGAAGACATTTCTAACTTTCTCTCTTCCGATGCCCTTCCTTCCTTTGCCTATTTCCATCTGTCTTCCTCCCTCCCTCCGTATCACTGTGACCTTGATGTCCTCGTTTCTCTTACTCTCCCTCTCACTTGCTCTACTTCTTCACTCCCCTCAGTTTCAGGTTATATGTTCAATCGCATCGAGGCAAGACTCTTGACTGAAGCACTCTCACTCAAACAGTCCTTCTCTCTCTCCCCGTCCGCCATTCTCTGGTGCAAATACCTCACAGCATTATTATTCAGCCGGTTCATAACTTCACGGGAGCTCCATGGTTGGCGGTTGTAGTGTTAGTGAAACCTCATAATCCCCTGCTCTCAGACGGACCTTGTTAAGCCTAATTCCCCGTGGAACCTGGAGGTTATAATTAATGTACCTCCAGCAGTCCTCTCCGGCTCTCTGTAGCCCCGGTGTTGCTCCACAAGGAGGCAAGAGAGATAATTATAGACACCAACAGACAACACAAAGTTCATTAGTTCGCATTCTCGACAAAGTTGTTTTCTGTCTGCAGCCTCAGGGACGTCGTTAGGCAAAGTAATGTCGAACCAAGAAGCTAAAGTGGCATCTAAAAATCTACATGTCTAGACTATTCTTTTACGTATTTCAAATGGCGGTTGAGTTCCCTCTCTTTGTTAAATAGATAGAGACAGATTATGAGAGTTACATCTACACAACAAAGACATGTTGCCAAGTATATGAGCGCCTGAAGGCGGGGATTACAATTGCTGTCACATCAGAAAGGTGAGAAGCAATGCATCGTAGAAATGAGGATACATGTGAACACTTCTGTACTCTCGTAGGGTTGTTGCATTCGATAGTTCAAATGATAAGTGTCTAAAGGATTTTTCACTCAGAAAGAGGCCTTTTCCAGCCCAACAACTGGTCTTTTTTCTATTTTGAATAATATTTAAATGAATCTTTTTTGGTTTGTCAGACAAAACAAGCCATTGGGTGGAATCTGGCAACCTTTCATTGACATGACTTTCTGATAGTTGAACTATTAATCACATGTTTTTAATATTCAGTTCTTAGATCCCAATGATATTTGAGTCTAAAACTTAGTCTTAGAGTACTGATTTAAATAAGCAAACTACTTTTACTCTGATATTATCAAATGTATAACATTAACTCAAGGTGAGTGAAGGGAATGCCAATTGATTCATCGAAATAGAAAAATCTGCCTTTTTCGCACACTTATCAACGTTGAATATCGAGCAGTCCTGCAAAGAGGGCAGGTACACCGAGGCACAGGTGGATTGGTGTGTTGCTGCATGTGTGTGTGTGTGTGTGTGTGTGTGTGTGTGTGTGTTGGGGGAATTTGGAAATGTGTGTGTTGAGAGGGTGAAGCACAAAGCACTGGCCTGTAGAGGAGATAGAAAGCTCCAGTGTGTTACCGAGTCAATAGGCTCTTTGTTCACTGGGACTGGGAGACAGTTAGCCATGAGACTGCTACGCACCATAGTGTACCTGAACCTGCTCACACACACACACACACTCACACACACACACACACACACACACACACACACACACACACACACACACACACACACACACACACACACACACACACACACACACACACACACACACACACTATTGAAATACCTCAGCCTGACAGGACGTCATGTAATCTCTGTCCACTGTTCCTTCTTTACCTTCCGAACCACCTTATCAGACTTTCTCCTTTTTGCTGCTCACGTTCTCTTTTCATATATCATCCATCTTTCCCGCCCTCTTCATCCCACCCACCGTTGGCGTCTTTGTGTTCGGACAACAGAAACTGTTTCAGCCCCTCTCGGTTATCTAGATCGGGGGGTCGGTGGGTGGGAGGTTTTACCTGAGAGCAGGACAGAGGGCATTTTGTGTCGGACAAGGGGGAAAGAGAAGGAGATTTGGGAGGGCGGGTAGAACAGGGGGGGAGACAAGAATGCCACAGATACAGGTAAAGGCTTTGTGTGAGAACCAGTAACGACGAGCGCAGGGATCCAGGACACACACCGTTTGTAAGGTATATGTGACGGTAAAGAAAGAGTGGCTTAGAGAACGACACTCTCTTTTTATTCGATTTGATAAGTTAGGAGGCAGTGAAATGGTTCATACGAGGCCACACAAAGACAGAGTGAACGGATCTACGGAAACCAGATGTAAGTAAAACCAAATCTTTAGGCATTTCTTACATTTTTCTGAGGTTTTCTGATGTTTAAAAGTGAATTCTCTGAGCAGTTATGTGACTTTTAAGTGTACTAAAAAAAGCTCGACATGAAAGCCAGTTTCTCGGGGATTTCGGAATATTTGAGGCAATCGCAGAGTCTCTCTTTTATTCTGTTAGGGCGTCTCGTTGCCTGCTAGATGAAGGTTTCTCATATTCCATGAGTAGATGTCAGGCACACGTCAGCACGAATCACTCTCACACACGGGCGTTCTGCTTTGTATGTGTGTGAGTGTCCGAAGGCAGGCACGGTATAAATAATGGATAAAGTTTAATAGGCTTTCTGTGGAACGCCTATGAGCTGTTGACCATTGGGATCAGCTTTAGGATTCTGTCGCTCAAACTCAGGCAGAACACTGAGCTTATATTTTTCTCTACGCACACACACACGAACAGACATAAGTCAAACTACACACACACACACACACACACACACACACACACACACACACACACACACACACACACACACACACACACACACACACACACACACACACACACACACACTAAGTCTCTCACACACACAGACACACTCACTCCCTCCCTCT
>NW_011353975.1:0-6524 GCF_000735185.1 Notothenia coriiceps | reverse complement strand
TAATTCCACGGAAGAACAGAGAAAAGTGGGAAAGTAATTCGCTGGAGTTGTTTCTCTAATGTTTAGGGAGCTCTTCCCTGGTGAAAGAGTTCGGTATATAAACACTGAATTAACGCACAAAACAAGATAAAACCGAGCGCACCAAAACACCGAA
This sequence comes from Notothenia coriiceps, assembly GCF_000735185.1. NCBI lineage: Eukaryota > Metazoa > Chordata > Actinopteri > Perciformes > Nototheniidae > Notothenia > Notothenia coriiceps. The sequence goes on along the minus strand of NW_011353975.1, from coordinate 6,370 downwards.
GCAGCCATCTGCGGCACCATCTTTGTAGGCTATACTACAACTGAAAGTTGAAGGTCCCATGGCATGGCCATTTCTACTTATCATATTTCCATTGTTGAGGTATACTAGAATAGATTTAAATTGTGCAATTTTCCAAAATCACATTGGTTTCTCATACAGCATCTCTGTATAGTATCTGTATTCACTCTCTGTCCTAAACGGCTTGTTGGAGCTCCTGCCCCCCCTCCCTGTGAGCCCAGTGTGCTCTGATTGGTCGGGACGTTGCGAGGCTCGTTGCTGCGAGCTGCTGCGAGGAGCGGACAGGTTTCCGGGTCGGCGATACAGCGAGAACAAGCGAAACGCATCCTGAGCCCACGAAAACCCTCACAGCCGAAGTAAAAACAATAAGTGTGGCTTGATATTGAGCAAGAAAAAGGTTTATAACGCTGTGAGAATGGGTCTGCGGAGAGCATTTCTCCGCCATCCCAACTCGTCTATTACCAGCGTTCAGGGAGCTCTATGCAAGTCAATGGGGACTCCCTGTTAGTTAGCCAAGGGATCCTGGTGTGTGAGGTGCTCCGCCGGATTGCTCCATTTGGGCCAATCCGGACATTTGTTATTGATTTGGGTGTTCACAGGTCACAGAACCCAGGAAGCAAACAATGGAAAATAAGAAATCTCCAACGAGGCGTTCTGGGGCAGCATAGACAGGTATTTTCTGTGTTAGAGTTTTACTCGCTACAGGGTCTACTTTGAGGGTGTTTGACTCTGCAGACCGTTTACATGCAGAAAAACCTTCATAGCACACAAGGGGACGGGTAATAACCGGAAAAGCATGACATGGGCCCTTTAAACTAATTAATTAACACTTACGGTATAGTTAAAGGACTGAAATAATAAAACAAAGACTTAAAAAGCACAAACAAATATGTTTATATAATGCAGCACATCAGTATCATACTCTCTTAAATATTGCAAAATTGAGAGTGAATATTTATCTAACTTTTTATAATTTCCTGGTTGAAGTGTGTCATTTTGGTCAAGTGATTGCATCATGGATGGAGAATGGAGAATGTCGCCGCCCCCATCTAAACAACGCTGAAGTAATATAACGTCTGCTTTAGCTTGACCACAAAGACTTTGCTAACTACCTGTCCCTGTGGTCCCTCTGCCTTAAATGTTGCCGCTCAAAGACCACTTCACTGGGGGGTGAGTGGACTGAAGCTCCGGAGACTGCTGACCCCTGTAGCAACTCGTGTTGCAGTCTGTGAATGGAAATCCATGCTTCAAAAGGTAACATTGGTCTATGGAAAGCTCAATATTGAATATAACCTGGGAATGTTGTAAAATAACAAATTACTTATACTTAAATACTGTACTTATTTATAAAACGTGACAAACAAGCAAAAAGGAGGGCGACATACATACAGTAAGCTAGTTAGAAAACCCAATCTGAGTGTAGTCTACAACTGTAAAAATACATTTTATATTTATTTAATTATTTATTGCATAATGGCATTGGCCTATGTTATTTCAATATTTACTGCCATGCAAGCAAGAACTTAAAGCTTGGTAAGCACAGACCACAAACATAGCCTCAAACCCTGTTTTGCCCTTATATCTAGCAACTTAACTAGCTTTAGTTAAACTATTAGGCAACATCCAATTTAAAAATGAATTCTGTGTCAGCTCTTTTGAACACCTCATTGAAAGTATAAACCCTAATTATCATACAAAAATTGAATATTCCCACTTCCATGTACTGTTTAGGCACGCTATAAAGCCTAAAAGGTGCATAAATAGGATAAAAAAATTCCTAACACCTCGGAGACTATCACTGAGTCAGCGCCTGTTGAGCTTATGGATATGCATCCCACAAAATAAATAAATGAAATGCAGAATAAAGCATAGTGTTCTTTGTAAGCGGCCGTGAGACCTCAGATCCTTTTCAAAGCCCCGCCAGCTGTTCCCAGAAGCCACCATGTTAGCGTCGGTGACAGCTTTCTCTGGTTGGGCCCTAAACTGACGAACTTCTCATCTCAGGATATTAGACACAGATTGTTCTCTCCAGAAAGCTAAAAGCAAAGGGAGCTGGCTTAAAACTGGTTCCTACTGAAAAAAGGTCCAGGTCGGTGTGAGTATCAGGGTAGGAATTTCACGGCTGCACCTCTGTCTAGCCGTGATGCCCCGAAAATAATTGTACGTCCTACGGCCACCATGGCCTTTGTGCCCCTCACACTGTTAAAATCTCTGTTAACTGCATTATGCTGCGTTCACACGGACGCGATGAGAATATTCGCATTGCTCTAATCGCTGGAGTTTCACCGCGGCTGTCAGCTATGTTTATTCCTGTCATTCAAACAGGACGCGCTGGAGAGGGGTCGGGGCTTATATCCATGTAAATACTGTGGTAGAAATCAACTACAACAACATTAACATATTTTACCGTGATTTAATTGTAATACACGTTTCAAAATGATGCCGAAGTAACAAAATACTGATAACAGTTAGTGAAAACCATGAATTAATGCTTTGAGAAGTGAGCAGAAAAGACGGCAGGCGAAAAGCCTTTTAATATGCGTGTTTTCTGAACAGAGATCGGATCGATCAGGCTAAACTAACCTGTAGCTGCTCCGTCCACACTCACAACAACGTCCTAAAGACAGAAATAAAGCAGTGACGGTATTTGCCATGACACCAGTCAGTGTTTTGTTCATTTTTAACTTTTGTCCAGCTTCTGAACAGATAGCTGTGAGCTCTGTGAGCTCTGTGTGCTAACAGCTAATGTTTTGGTTTTCTGATTCAACGTCAGTGACGGCAGGCTGAAATCCTCACTGCTGATTGGCTACCGTGAGAACGCGAATTTGAGACTCGAGTTAGAGACACACACACACACACACACAGACTTTTGCATTTCAAAGTATTGCTTGTTCATCCAGTTGAATGTTGGAGCTTCACTGTGCACTGCTGAATGATGTATGTGCAGAGTTTGACCGTTGAAGGCTGTTTCTTCTGATCTGAAATGGAATATATTTGTTACATATTAATAGAATTTTTAATTTTTTGATTCGATTTCGGATTTTAGAGTTTTCATTTTGTATACGGTAATACTAAGGAGGCATAGGCCTGTATGATGATATGACGTTTGACATTATTGATATTAAAAAAGTGATTTGTTTTCCATGTAATTTGTGTGTTTTTCTTATCAGAAAGTGAAGTTATTTATTTGTAAGCTCCAAATCCTAATTTTTCCCTCAATGGCCTTGACCCTAAAGTAACGAAATTCCAAGCCTGGTGAGTTTATAAACAAAATGTACCTGCTTGAACTTTAATTGACTTTATTGATTGTTGAAATTATTACAAGTCTTTTCTAAGATAAAATGGGTAATTATCTGACATAAGTATGAATCAGGTTAAGGAAATTAGTATTCCTATATCACATTGTATGGAAGCCCATATGGGATTTATTAAAACGATAATGTCAAATTGAGGAAGGAAAATGTAATTCCGTGACAGGATGAGGATTTTCCACATATGTGCTGTTTTAGTAAAAATGCAATTTAAAATGCAATTATGGTTTGCATACCTATTTTCCATAATCAATGGACGCTCAATGATCATATTACATTAGAAAAAGTTGGACAATATTCAAATATTACATTTAAATTTAAATATGCAATTAAAATGAATGTAATCCTAATAGTCCAAGTATTGTTGTTGTTTTTCCCTTGGTTTTTCAGTTGCAAATCTCAATCATAAAAACTGAATTTCAAAGCTAAATAATATTCGCTATATCCATCCATCCATCCATCTTCTCCCGCTTATCCGTGGTCGGGTCGCGGAGGTAGCAGTTCCAGCAGAGAGCCCCAAACTTTCTTTTCCCTGGCCACATCAACCAGCTCTGACTGGGGGATCCCAAGGCGCTCCCAGGCCAGCGAAGAGATATAATCCCTCCACCTGGTCCTAGGTCTACCCCCTTGGTCTCTTCCCAGCTGGACGTGCCTGGAACACCTCCCTAGGGAGGCGCCCAGGTGGCATCCTAACTAGGTGCTATTCGCTATATGAGAGCAAATATTTATTATTTATAGCACTGATACATTTATACAAATATTTTAAGCTAAAATAAGTGATACCAAGAAGATTCTTCATGTAAAAGTGAGTGGACAGAAGTCAGGAAGCGAGGTGAAAACCAAAAAATAATAAAGCAAAAAAAGGCAGAGGATCAGAGTGGGAAATAGAAAGAAGGGTCTCCTATTGGGGACAGTAGACCAAAGAAAACATAGAGGATGATGATCACGGTCAAAGACGAGCAGAGGATGATGGATGGGGGCTGTGGCAGGCCTCCAGTGAGAGGAACAGTCTGATGGAGCATGGAAAGGCAAAGGCAGAAAATAGGGAAAGTGGTCTTGTGACCCTTTATCAATGGCTTCAACATTGGCCCTGTCTCCTTGTGGACACTGGAAGGACAAACACTATTTGACGTTATATATTGCCTGTGGACAGAGCCTAGTGTGTTTGATTTGAAAAGAGAAAAACATTGCCTTGCCTGATATTTCATTTTAAGTACATTTTAGGGACAAGAGCTATGATTACCGGCAGAATCCATTTAAGTAATTGGATAACCAGACTGAATAGAGGCATGAAACACTAAACCACAGCTCTGACAGCTGCAGGGTGATGATTTTCAAATAAACACTTAAAAGAAGATGACTATGAACAATCGTGAGTCAAACATGAGGGTATCTCTTTTACAGAAATATGTCAAAGAAATGTGGAAGTGGGATTCGGGGATGTTTCTCCTCCTTTTGCTCTGCCTTTTATCTGCTATACTCTCTTTCCCACACCTGAGAAAAAGAACAATCTAGATTGTGATAAAACATTAAAGTCCCAACCCTCAGGACAAACCCCTGCTGGGTACACCTGTCAGTCAAAACTTCTCCCGGTGCAACTCGCTGAAGGATGAATTTATGTTTGCAGATGACATCAGCGATAGAACGATCGCCCATTTATCTTCAGGCTGTGCTAAAAATTACCAACAAGGCAATTCTCAGTGTATTTGGGATATGGTAGCATTGATCCTTGTCAAGATGAGACACAGTGACAAAGGCAAGGCTGAGAAAAAGAGGCGGGATTGGTCTTTTAAAAAGGAATTTTTCAGAGACTGTTGTGACTTCTTTTGTCTTCTGAAGTATAGTTTTTCCATTGACCTTAGTTGTACTGAAAATGATTCTTGTAGAAAACTATTCATGTATATACTCTTATTTAAAGATCTGCTATAATGGTATTTTTAGGCATATATTATGGGTCCCAGATATCTAAAAATATATTAAAAACGTCTGTGTTTTGCTAAAAATGCCAAACAGATCATGCATTTTAGACGTCCCTCATATCCCTCTATTTCAGCCCTGTTAGAGAAGTGCTGATTCTGGGTCAGTAGTTGCTGGCCCCGCCCCCTTTTGAGCACGCCAAGGCAAGCAGTGAGCAGCGCCGTATAGAGAGAAGAGTTGCGACAATGGAGGACCAAAATGCTTGATCGTCACGTGGTTCAGGGAGACTCAATAGTTCCCCGGAAGTTCGTGGCGGGCCATTTGAATCACGATTTGAATGCATTAATACCAGGAAAGAAATGCAATTTTTGGTAATTAGTGGTGAATAAAGGTTTTGATTTGCAATATTTATACAACATATCGCTATGTGTATGTAGTTACATCAATGTTTTTTTTTTTATCAGTAAAATTTGCTAATATTTGAGGATTAAGATAAAAGTACTTTATTGATACCAATTGGGGAAATGTTTACGCTGCAGCAGCAAAAGACAAGGCATTGTACATTAGACAGTTAAAAGACTATAATTAAACAATCGAAAATGTAAACATCTTAAATAGAAATAAAATAGCATTACAAAAAGTAGAAAAATATACATAGTGTGAACAGCTATATTACCTGTTAACATATATATGTTAGGCTAACGTTGCCTTGGTTAAAGAGCCTGTTGTTTATTGCTTTGAATTATTTAAAACAAATATTATCTTCTTAAACCTGTATGGTAGTCAGGAGCATCACATCCTAATGTTTATTGATATATTTAGAGGGAGGGGATGGGAAGGAATCCTTCAAAATTCAGATTAGATACATGTTTACCATTTCTTTAATTCATGGTGGTTTCAGTAATCCCCTGGTAATTGAGGACACAAGTAATCTAAAGTACTAATGTAATCTTTATGACTTTCAGAAAGGACATGAGAGCCACAGGTGCCTATCAATGATTGTCAACTGAGTTAAGGCACTAGCAGCAGCATGATATTGATGTTAAATGTGTTGTTTTAGGAACATCCATTGTAAATAAATGGAATTCAATAAACATTGAATAGCATATCATGCAGTTTGTCTG
>NW_011353974.1:0-2642 GCF_000735185.1 Notothenia coriiceps | reverse complement strand
CACCATTTTTAAACATAAACCACTCATTAAATTAAAGGTAGGGTAGGTAAGAATGGAGAAACCAGCTCGAGTGCGCACGAATTTGAAAGTACACAACCGAAAAAAAGCTGCCCCTTCCTTCAGACTTCCTTACAGAGCCCTCCTCCAACACACACGAACGCGCACATGACCAATGAAGGCACGAGATACGTTTGTGCACGAGATGGAAGGCTGAGAGGCAGGTAGGCCATCCAATTATCTGAGCGTTTTTACAGCGCCACGGCTTCCACAGATGACATATTAGTATATATTTATTGTCAACGCATTTAATTTATTCATTGCTATCGGGATGTTAAGAGCATTCCATGGAATATAACAAGTGTATCTCGAGCCGGTTTCTCAAACTTACCTACCCCACCTTTAATCTACAAAGTAGAAAAACATTAAAATGAACAAAAACCATTGAATGAGAAGGTGTGTCCAAACTTTTGACTGGTAGTGTAATTTAAAAGGAGAAGCGTAATATTACCAACATGTTTTAGTGGTAAAAGAACCTGGAAAAGAACCTGGAAACAGGACAAATTATCACTATCTGTCCTCTTCAAGGTGTAACCGGGATTCCCAGACATTGCTGGAAGTGAACGGAGTGCATCAGGAAACCCGCTTCTCCTTCGAGGCTTTTCGCTTCGTCCAGAGCGCGGAGGCTACCCCCCTCTCCACCTACTACGTGCACTCTGCCACCCGGCTCTGTGTCCACTCCTTCTGCCCTCAGCTCACTCTGGTCAGACCTGCCATGCATACACACACCTTCCCCCAGACCACAAGTCTGATCCCACAACACCCTGCTCTCCATTCAATGACCACATTTACAATATGGCAACTACAGTATGGTTAACGTTGGGGGAAACCAGCATGAAATCAAAATGCAGGACATACTGGCTTGATATACTGGGCAGCACAAATGATATAATGCTGTGTATCTAAACACAATGCTTCAATAGACAGTAGTAGGTGTATGTTATGGAAAGCTGTCTTGGCAATATTCTTCACTTTACTGCTACATCTCAAATGCTTGGTTAAGGCTCTTCATTTCTTAACTGTCCTTTACAAAAAAAAACAATCACTTGTTTCACCTGCAGAACTGCACCGCTGACACCACCTCAAAGAGGCGCCGCAGCACCACCCAGGGCACCTCAGTGAGCAACATGGCCACCGTTAGCTCAGGCCCCATCTCCACCCGCCCTGATTATGGTGAGAATGGTCTCATGCCTCAACATTCTGATATAGTCAAGAAGCTTAGCAGAATTTCACCTGTGGCATATATCGAGTTGATTGGAGTTTTTGTTTGGTCCTCTTACAGGGTGAGGGAATGCTCCGGTTTTGGGACAAAATGAACATGGGATCACTCCGGTCAATGTACGTACTTCGTCTCACTGGAATATTAATGGCCAGATTGAATACAACATTGACCCAATTTCTCCGGTCAATGACGGGAGAGTTTTGAAAGTGACAAAACACTGTTCCACACATTTAAAAACACTTAAACAATGTTTACCCAGGATTCAGGCACCTTCCCTGGCTTGTAAATTGCGGTGATGCGCCCTGGAGGTATCCTACTATTTAAAACATGTATACCCAGGATTCAATCACTTTTCCTGGCTGTGAAGCATTCTGTTCTCTGGGTGCAGTCTGGGTGCAAGAGCCATGTGCTGCGAGGAGCTCTCTGGGTGCGCTCTGTGGGGTCTCGCAGCCCGCTCCTCTCTGGCTCTGCTTCACGTCTCGATTCACAGCACTTTCCCCAGGTTTCAGAGACTTATTGCTGGGTAGAAAAGCCATGTGCATCACCCTGGACCTCTGCATGTGTGTGTGTGCCTGTGAGTCTGAGACACTAACAGCAGTGACTCTGCCGTTTTTAACCTTCTTGTACATTTCGTGAGTCAAATGTTAACAAAATGGACAGATTTCCGTCCGTATCAGCGGCTGTCGGATTAAAACAGTTTAATGCACTTTTAACACTCATGTACCCAGGATTCCTGCTCCTGGATCTCTGCGTGTGTGTGCCTGTGAGTCTGAGGCCCTAACAACAGCGACTCTGCTGTTCTTACCTGCTTGTCCATTTCGTGAGTCAAATGTTAACGAAATGGACAGACTTCCGTGCACATCAGCGGCTGTCGGATTAAAACAGTTTAATGCACTTTTAACACTCATGTAGCCAGGATTCCTGCTCCTGGATCTCTGCATGTGTGTGTGCCTGTGAGTCTGAGGCCCCGAGAGCAGCGACTGTGCCGTTTTTACCTGCTTGTCCATTTGGCCATTCAAATGTTAACGAAACGGATGGATTTCCGTCCATTTGGCCATTCAAATGTTAACAAAATGGACAGACTTCCGTGCACATCAGCGGCTGTCGGATTAAAACAGTTTAATGCACTTTTACTACTCATGTAGCCAGGATTCCTGCTCCTTTCCTGGGTTATAAAGTGAGGTGACGCAGCCTGTCCTCTGGCTGCGCTCTGTGGGGGGGTCTCGCAGCCTGCTTCTCCGGGGTGCTGCAGAGTCATTTTCAGGCTCCTCTCCAAAGTTTTCCCCCTAAAAATGATTTTTAATAATTATTTTTGCATTTAAATGATTTATTTAATCATTACTATGGTTCCCTAACACAATGC
>NW_011353973.1:4024-10978 GCF_000735185.1 Notothenia coriiceps | reverse complement strand
TTATTAAAACTCTGAGCTGACATTTCTCTTTGATTGCTTCGAGCAAAAATACTTAATGGGTATCCACTGAAACTAAGTCTGCAGGGAAACCTATGCTCAAAGTGCTTTAGTGCTGACTAAGTAAGAATTTGGAGATCCTTATTTCACAGAGGAAAACAAGTCTGTATTAATTAGTGATACAGAAATGTGAAAACACATTCTCAGGATTTGATATAGTTAAACCCTGTTTTATATTTATATATACTTATTATTTTTCAAAGTATTGATACATTGTGTTTTAACTGAGCCATTATGGGGCGAGCTGCAACGAGGCTCAGTAAACTATCAACATGTGAGAAACATAATGCATTTCATATTTAAGGGATTTAAGATTAAGATCCTTGGATTATGCATGAAGTTGTACACTTATCAAAAACCGAGGAATACATCTGTAGAAGTAGTGGGTGGCTCTTAAAAGAGCCGTTGTGTTGTTGGTCTATTAGCAGCAGGGTTTACTTGGAGCTGGTGTACTTGGTCACGGCCTTGGTGCCCTCAGACACGGCGTGCTTGGCCAGCTCTCCGGGGAGCAGCAGGCGGACAGCGGTCTGGATCTCCCTGGAGGTGATGGTGGAGCGCTTGTTGTAGTGAGCCAGACGGGAGGCCTCCCCGGCGATGCGCTCAAAGATGTCGCTCACGAAGCAGTTCATGATGCCCATGGCCTTGGAGGAGATGCCGGTGTCGGGGTGCACCTGCTTCATCACTTTGTACACGTAGATGGCGTAGCTCTCCTTCCTGGACTTCCTCCTTTTCTTGCCGGTCTTGGTGGCGGTCTTGGTGACGGCTTTCTTGGAGCCCTTCTTGGGCGCTTTCACGCTGGCTGCTTCAGGCATGATCAACGGTTGTGGGTTCACAAAGTAGAATGAATTCTCCGAGACACAGCGCGGTCTATTTATATTCCTCCGATGCAAATGAGACTGCGCTGTTGCTCACAAGGGATTGGTTGGGTACTGAGCATGCGCAAAGCCAATCACCCTTTGAGCATCGTTTTGGAGAATAGAATTTAGAAAGACATCGTTTTTTTATTTTCTGGTAACTTTTTATATATTAGTAAGGACCCTGCTATACGCTTAAAGTGACAGGTATTAAGGCACTTCAAAGTCTATTAAACATGATCTATATTAGCAGTAATATGAGCATCGTGAAAACATTAATAGATTGTGTATATATATATTTATATAAACATTTGTATATATATATATTTGTATTATCTGTTTTATGGGAAATGGTATTTCGATCTCTCTGTCTGTACACACAAACTGAAAGATTGACAATAAAGTTGATGTGATGGTTTACAGACTGTTTGGAAACCCAAATAAAAACGTAATGATGTAAAAAACACCACCAGGAGAAAGTAGAGTTTATGAGGGTCGTTCTCCTATTCTGTACTAACTGAGACGAATGTGTGATATTGGGCTATATAAATAAACTTTAATACAGTCATGATGAGGCTCACTACAGAGGGAGACTTCTCTACATTCAGCCTGCAGTCACATGTCTAAATACAGAAACATATACATACCTGTAATTCCACAGATACTGTGCTACATTCGTGTTATTTTCATATATTGTTGCACTGATCAAACAATACCTTTAGGTTATGATAACACGGGGTCAACTTGTACAGGGGATTGAAGTGTTAATAAACCCTGGAGAGTATTTGCAACATTTTACTTTTAATAGCTTAGGTCTAAGTGAGTGTTTGATCTCCAGTTGAGTGAAAAAGCAGTTACACTAACATCATTACACATTAGGGTAGCAGAAACTACTAAACAAACATTTTGGTAAAGGATTAGATCAATATAAGAAAGTGTTGGATGAAGGAAAGCTCTCTGGACAGAAGTGTGTGGCTCTTAAAAGAGCCTTTGGTGTTTATTGAAGCGGGTTCAGAGTCTTCACTTCTTTGCGGCCTTCTCGGTCTTCTTGGGCAGCAGCACAGCCTGAATGTTGGGCAGCACGCCTCCCTGAGCGATGGTCACTCCTCCCAGCAGCTTGTTGAGCTCCTCGTCGTTGCGGACGGCGAGCTGCAGGTGGCGGGGGATGATCCGGGTCTTCTTGTTGTCCCGGGCGGCGTTTCCAGCCAGCTCCAGGATCTCAGCGGTCAGGTACTCCAGCACAGCGGCCAGGTACACCGGGGCTCCGGCACCGACACGGTGGGCGTAGTTACCCTTCCTCAGATGCCTGTGGACACGGCCGACGGGGAACTGGAGCCCGGCCCTGGAGGAGCGGGTCTTAGCCTTGGCTCGGGCCTTTCCTCCGGTCTTGCCTCTTCCTGACATAATTGCTTTCTCGGGTTTACAACGAAGTGTGGCTCTCTGCTCGCCACAGCGGCTCTTTATATCCACCAGCTGCTCTCTGATTGGCCATCAGTGAGCGTATCGACGATCGTCCAATCAGAAGGGAGCTCACGTAAAGACTTCTCCTTCCAGTTGCTACTAAAAAGAAAGACACTAAACCTGGAGCTATTCGAGTAAATGTAATGAATATATTTATCATATCTGTCAGATGAGCACAGTGTTAACAATTTAGACCCATTTATTTATTGTTCATCATTTTACAATGTGTCGCTAACAGACTACAGATGCAGGCAGCTCACAGCAGCAAGTAAAGAGAAAGAGATGAAGTTATACAATGACATAATAATCAACACATGATGAAACCCAAAGTAATTCTGGCAGTGATGTCCTATTAAACCTCTGTGTNTCCCTTCAGCGTGTACAAAAGAAGGAGCTACACGCAGGGGTGTCAAACTCAATTTCCTCTCGGGCCACATTAGCATCATGGTTGCACTCAAAGGCCCAATTTTATAATAAGACTATATAAAAAATACATATATAAATATTTAATAATATAAAATAAATTAATGTATTATATATATTACATTATTGCATTGGATTATTATCGGATAGGGTAATAACTATATCATTAACTACGTCTGAAAGCAGAAGTCTGGGACAAATAATTGCAAATCCCTTCAGTAAGAATGTCACAAAATGATTTAAAAAGAAAAGCGAAGTTCTGAAGAAAAAGAAAGTCAAAATCAAAAAAATAAGTCAAATTTTGAAAATAAGTGACATTTTGAAAAAAAAAAGAACATTTTTGAAGAAAAAAAGTCAAACTCTGAGTAAAAGGCACATTTTAGATGCATTGTGGGACATGTCGTTTTTGGGCAACCTGCTTCTGTAAATCGGCATGTAACCGTATAATAAACATATTATATTCTTTGCAAGCTCTTGTGGGGCCACATAAAATGAAGTCGCGGGGAGTTGACACCACTGAGCTACAGCCTAAGGAATATTATTAATACTACACTGTATGAAGTACTGAACTACAAGTAAACATGTTCCTTCAAGTGTTTACATTATCATGAAAAGGTAGATGAAGAGTGTTATATATTTATATGTAATATCACTTACAAATTAGTACAACTTGTACTAATAGCATACAAGAGCAGCATGTTGTAGAACTATCTGATTTGTTATGGCCAGAACAATACAATGATACTCAGCAAAGAATAGGTATTTTTTAACACTTTAAGCGTTTTTGTTAAAAGGTTATCAATTTATGATTATGATTCTATGACAAAGCATTACATGCAGCTCCAATTGTACTTAATGAGATCAGGCCAACATATAGCAAAGTCATCTTCGAGAGTTCATTTATGTTTTTTCTTTTGAAAACAGAATTGTCATAGCAACAACATTATTCTATCAGCTCTTCAATGAATTTTGCTTTTCACAGTCAATTAATTATATTAGTGGTGTACCTAAAAACCTAGACAAAATAATGCAAATAATATACATACAGACTGACTGGCTAATAGTATTCAGTGTTTGACATGGTTGGTGTTAAGAATAATTTATGTAATCATACATAAGATGGAATAAATATAAAAATAGCTAGTTTGTATAGCTGTGTGTTAGTATTCCTCATTTGAACACTAAAGGCACAAACAATAGCAAGTATATGAACACATTTTGATTGGACATGAGGAATTCACTACAATAAATTAAAAAGTGAATTACAATACTTGGTTTGACTATAGGTAATGAAAACTGTGCTGACCTACATTGGGAGAATAAACTGATTGAAGTCAAAGAAGTGAAGAATGGGAAAATCAAAATACCAATTATAAAACAAGAATTAGCATCGTTAAACATTCATACAAGGAAAGATCCTCCTCTTGGCAAACATCCCCCCCACCCACAATAATTTCACAGACAATGTGTTCATTTGGTGAGGGGCACGAGGGGGGTTACTAAACGTTATGTATCATTTAAAGTATGGAGGCTTAGGAGCCATGACCTGGATGTTAAACTCCAATAAACTAAATCAGGAATGTTCTCTGTTAGAGGAGTGGGTGGCTCTTAAAAGAGCCTTTGGTTGGTGGGTCTGCCAGCTGCTTATCCCCCGAAGCCGTACAGGGTGCGGCCCTGCCTCTTCAGAGCGTACACCACATCCATGGCGGTCACCGTCTTCCTCTTGGCGTGCTCGGTGTAGGTGACGGCATCACGGATCACGTTCTCCAGGAACACCTTCAGCACACCGCGGGTCTCCTCGTAGATCAGACCGGAGATACGCTTCACTCCACCACGGCGAGCCAGACGGCGGATGGCGGGCTTGGTGATGCCCTGGATGTTATCACGGAGCACTTTGCGGTGGCGCTTAGCGCCTCCTTTGCCGAGTCCCTTTCCTCCTTTTCCTCGTCCAGACATTTTTTGATCTTATTGGTTATGAATACCAAATATGAATGTTGGCTTCATGAGAAGCGGCTGTATTTATTTCGAGTCAGCGGACGTGTTAGAGGTCAGTGGGCGGGGCCAACAAAGAGCAGCACTTATATTCTTATTTTTTAAATATAACCGTTTTTCCTTCCACTTTTAAATATAATTAATGTATTTTTTAATCAATACTTTGCGTCTTCCTGCGTTAAATCGTATCAGAGGTAAGATTTACATAATAATTTAAATTAAGATTATCTTTAACAAATAGGTTTCTCTGCAAAACAAATCCCTCTTCGGAGCCCATCTCACCCAATAGATCCTGTAAGTCATTATGATGAGACGTTTTCTCCAAATAAAGATGTATTATGTTAAAAGAATGACAAAATAATATACTATATCAAAATAATGGAGTAGATCTCACAGAATTCTCTAAACATTTTCCTTTTGTTTGTGAGCAACCTTCCTTGTTCATTTTTGTCATAGATCAATACTTTACATAACCATTGGAATAAAATGTATTATTTAACGGTTGTGATGTGATATTTTAATCTGCTGTAATGTTGTAACTTCCAACACATTGTTGAACACAAGATGGCAGCAGTAAACAACACCACTGCTGTGAGGAATACTTCCATCAACCTTCCTGTATAGCACAGGAAAACAGATTTTACAATATGCCAGTGATTTTAATAACCAGTGAAAAATGTATAATGTGTTATTATAATGTGTTATTAAAACAAAACCTAACACTGAACCATTCATTTTAGACATTTAAATGCAGAAATGTTTACGACCCAGAGAACAAAGAGACATCCACTGCTCAGGAAGCAACACAGATTTCAACGCTGATTCTAAAAAAAATGGTTTTATTGGTCTATATATGCTATCATCAATTTCAAAAGTGTCTTGTTGCAAATGAACTGGTTGGCAGGACGGCTCTGTTGTGATTGGTCGACTGCTTGGATATGTCCCTTCCCTTACTCTATACAAACACTCCTTTTTATTATCCTTATATTTTTGACTTACTATCTACCTGTGTTAGATTTGTTTATGTGTGCGCCACCAGACACCAAAGCAAAAAACTTGATTCTGATCACGTACAATGTGTTGGAGCGCTAGCCAGTCGCTAGTGTTCCTTAGTGATGTCACTTTGTTCAGGAAGTAAACAAAGGAGTCCAATGGAGGACTTCCTACAAACCGTTTTACAATAATATGTCCAATTTTTAAGCTTCTACTTAATATTTTTTACTGAACTATAAATATCTGACAGCTCGAGTGTCACTTTTATATATTTTTTTCATTTTTGTTAAATATTATCTTGACAAAGTTCTCTGCATAGCATTGCTACTGTAGCTAAATGTGCTAAGCTAACAGAAGTTGTTGGAAGTGTTTAGTGTAGTTTATTTCTTCTTCTTTTTGTACTCGCATGCAGTCTGTGTCAAGGTGAACAGCAACAGCCAGCGTAACCATAAAAACCTCCAGCGTTTACAACCCGCCGCCATCATCAAACTTTCCATAAAGTCGAGTTTTATGGACGTTAGCCGGTTAATGGTTTACAGGAGGACAGGTGACAGGGGGAAACAGAAACAAGATGGACACACAATCGTCCTTATCTCTTCTTTTGAAATGTTCCTTTTTTTCTAACCTCTTCAAAAGAACATACGGCTGAAAACCAAAGCCAGGCCCAATACGACTTGCCGTAATCGTTTATGTTTCTTTTAACACAACGTGTTCCCAGAGGAGGGAAAATAACTCAGATCTTACGCACCAGAGTGTAGGAATACTCTGTTACAGTAAAAGTAGAAGTACTCAGGTCTTGTTCTTGAGTAAAAGTAGAAGTACCAGAGTGTAGGAATACTCTGTTACAGTAAAAGTCCTGCATTCAAAATGTTCCTCAAGTGAAAGTAGAAAAGTATTCTCATCAAAATATAGTGAAAGTAGCGACAGTAAAAGTAGTCATTGTGCAGATTGGTCCATTTCAGAATAATATATATGATATGTTTTATAATGATTGATCATGAAAGTGTTCTCAAAGCTGGTAAAGGTGCAGCTAGTTTGAATGACTTTGTATACTGCAGGGTAGCTGGTGGATTTACTCCAGGTGGAACTAAAGTCTGATTCAACACTTAATAATAATAATAATAATAATAATAATAATAATACATTTTTTTTGGGGGGGGCTTGTATAGCAACC
>NW_011353973.1:2062-2480 GCF_000735185.1 Notothenia coriiceps | reverse complement strand
CCTCTCCTGCTGGTGTTCAGGTGTATATCAGTATGTAGTGTCTCTACTTTAAAGAGTCCTCTCCTGCTGATGTTCAGGTGTATATCAGTATGTAGTGTCTCTACTTTAAAGAGTCCTCTCCTGCTGATGTTCAGGTGTATATCAGTATGTAGTGTCTCTACTTTAAAGAGTCCTCTCCTGCTGATGTTCAGGTGTATATCAGTATGTAGTGTCTCTACTTTAAAGAGTCCTCTCCTGCTGATGTTCAGGTGTATATCAGTATGTAGTGTCTCTACTTTAAAGAGTCCTCTCCTGCTGATGTTCAGGTGTATATCAGTATGTAGTGTCTCTACTTTAAAGAGTCCTCTCCTGCTGATGTTCAGGTGTATATCAGTATGTAGTGTCTCTACTTTAAAGAGTCCTCTCCTGCTGATGTTCA
>NW_011353973.1:0-2022 GCF_000735185.1 Notothenia coriiceps | reverse complement strand
ATGTTCCAATTAAAACAGTGGATTTAGTGAAATATCAGCCGGGGTAAAACAAGATAAACAACTTGATTATATTTCACATCATTCATCCAGATCTGTAAAAACTAAAAAACTAAAGGTATTAAATACATGTAGTGGAGTAAAAGTACACCATTTACCTATGTACAATATATGTAAAATGAAAATACTTAAGTGAAGTACAAGAACCTCAAAATTGTACTTAAGGGCAGTACGACTCTGCTTGTACCTGGATGTGCTATTTAACTGGATTTCACATCTAACAGCCGAAAGGGCTTCACATAGAAAACAAAAGTAAGACTTAAACATCAATAAACAAAAGTCAATAGATAACAATACAGTTATTTAAACACCTGAAAACTTGAATTAACCTTTATTTATACCCTTGTTTAAAATTCAGTTAATTACAAAAATCACAACAACGAGAAATAACCACACAAACCGGCAACACGGTTAAAATAAATAAAGCCATTCAAACATTTCTCATATGTAAATTAAGATAACTACGATGTACAAATAAAATACAGTTATCTAAAAGGCCTCAGATTTGAACAATTGTTCTAAATTATTTGGTGTGAAATCAAATAACAAAAATGACAATAGATTTTTGCACGATAAATGTACATTTCCAAAATAAAAAATGCAGATAAAAGCCAAATGTGAATCTATCAAATACAATAGTGTAATTTAAAATCTAGAGCTAATAAATGAACATACATTTTCAAATACTTTATATATATTTTTTTGTATTCCTATTTACATTCTTACTTCAATGTTCTTATATGTATTCCATTAGACCCCATAAATGTCAAGAAAAACTACTTTTTCCAACAAATAAATAATGAATCCATAGAAATGTAATAAGAGATATTTGCCGTTCAGAAGCAGCTGAACCACATTATGCAACATCAATACAACGTCTATTAAACACTTGGAAACACAAATACACCTGCGCGTGTGTGTAATGACAATTATTGTAGCTTTTATGTGATTTTACTGCAGCAGACTAAACTAAATACTCATCAGTGTAAAACAATAAATCTCCCATAAATCCATAAAGAAGCAGATAATTCCTCTTCAGGGGGATCACGACAGGTCGTCGGTTTAAATCCAGACGGTCGAAGAAAACCTCCTTATTAAATAAAAATGAAATAATTTCTAGATATAAGAATACCATTTTATTTTGCAAATGGATTATATTTACTTATTAATTATTATGTTCAATATGTACACAAAATAATGTTTACAAATTAAATATTGATGATAACATCTTATAATAACACAAATGAATATGTTGTTGCTTATTATTAATTACATTTTGTATAGTTCCCTTATTTATGTACCAATTTTTATATTTCCTTTTTGTATTGATTGTTTTATTTATTTAAAGAGTCCTCTCCTGATGATGTTCAGGTGTATATAAGTATGTAGTGTCTCTACTTTAAAGAGTCCTCTCCTGCTGATGTTCAGGTGTATATCAGTATGTAGTGTCTCTACTTTAAAGAGTCCTCTCCTGCTGATGTTCAGGTGTATATCAGTATGTAGTGTCTCTACTTTAAAGAGTCCTCTCCTGCTGATGTTCAGGTGTATATCAGTATGTAGTGTCTCTACTTTAAAGAGTCCTCTCCTGCTGATGTTCAGGTGTATATCAGTATGTAGTGTCTCTACTTTAAAGAGTCCTCTCCTGCTGATGTTCAGGTGTATATCAGTATGTAGTGTCTCTACTTTAAAGAGTCCTCTCCTGCTGATGTTCAGGTGTATATCAGTATGTAGTGTCTCTACTTTAAAGAGTCCTCTCCTGCTGATGTTCAGGTATATATCAGTATGTAGTGTCTCTACTTTAAAGAGTCCTCTCCTGCTGATGTTCAGGTGTATATCAGTATGTAGTNACCTGAACATCAGCAGGAGAGGACTCTTTACTACATACTGATATACACCTGAACATCAGCAGGAGAGGACTCTTTAAAGTAGAGACACTACATACTGATATATACCTGAACATCAGCA
>NW_011353972.1:0-2791 GCF_000735185.1 Notothenia coriiceps | reverse complement strand
TACACCTTTCTTATCGCGTCTATATGCATTAAACCTCTCAATGCAAACTTACCCAGTACAGAGATGGATGCAGGCGGAGTCATTTCATATCTCAGAGTCTTGTCGTTGAAGGCCTGACAGCTGTAGCTTCCACTTTGACTGATCTGAACGTTCATCAGTTGGAGCTCTGGTCCAGTATCAGACAACGCACTACCATTCAGAAACCACTGAAACTGAGCAGGAGGTCTGGAGTCAGCTGAGCAGGACAGGCTGATGTCTGATCCTTCCTGATGGTGCTCTTTTGGCAGAGATATTGTCAAAATACTATTTTCTGGGCCATCTGAATTTAGGGTAAATACAACAGCAAAACGTTAGTATTCAAAACTGCATTATTATACAAATACAATGAACTTCTATTACATAGCAAGCATGCAATGAACTGTTTCTAAATATAAGTGTCCAGTTTACAATGATTTAGTTCAGACTGTGCTGTAGTGTGCAGGGAGGATGTGATGGATTCAAATAGGAGTGGAACATATCTTTTAATATTTTATAAACCCATGCGTGAACAAAAATACAACAGAAGAAACTGACAATTATCCAAAGTCTTTGCAACTAGATCTTGTTTGGTAAATAAACTGAGCATGCAGGTTAGTAACTCACAGTAGATGGTGAGGGTTAGTTGAGCACTGGTGACCGGACTGACAGGATTAGATACACGACACTCAAATGGTCCCTGGTCGTAGCGGGTCACATTAACTATAGTTAAAGTGGATCCTCCATCAGTGATCTGAACTTTGTCACTTCCTGTAACCTCAGAGCTGCTGTTCAGCCAGAGGAAAGAGAGAGAGGATCCAGAGGAGGAGCAGGACAGACTGACGGAGCTGCTGAACTCCACCAGCTCTGTGCTGCTGGAGGTTACCATCACATTGGAGACTGGCTCTGTGGGTGAAACACAACAAAATATCTCATAAAGCTGCAGTAGAAAATAAATACTGAAGTGGCTGGGAGTGAGTCTCATGTTTAAGATGAGATATTAATTATTAATGGCTCCACATCGAAAGTTTATATACGTTCATTCCACCACATTTTTATTTGAGGATGATAGTGCAAAGAATTAAAAGCCTTGTATCATTGTTTACTTGATCAATCGCTACGCCAAACCTTTATTGAGCATAGAAAGAGATGCAATATGTGAAACTTCTCTCACCGTATACTTCCAGTCTTGTGGTCCCTGACTGTGATGGTCCTACAGGTGGGAAAATGTTAACTGTGTATTCTCCACTGTCAGTTAGAGCCAGGTTCCTGAGCTCCAGAGATCCAGTAGACATGAAGAAGGTGATCCTGCCTTCATACTCTGGTGCAGTGAAGTTGTTAACATTCCAAGTAAATAATTCTTTAACACCAAAATTCCAGGTCACTGATTGAAATGGTGTTCCTGGAGTCAGTGTTGTGGTGAACATCACTTTCCCTCCCACAGCTGCATTCAGAGGACCGTCTGGCAACACACCAGCTCCTTCAGTTAAACCTGGAGAGAGACAGACATGGATCTAATGTAGAAACTATTCAAAACACCAAACTGCAAATAAGATAATATCTGTTCTCTCTGAAAAATTAAAATCCAGTTCCTCTGGGTACAATAAGCCCAACGACTGTTTTCAATTTCTGTTAGAGCTTTGACATTTTTTTAAAACTGCAAACATACATACATTACTAACCAGGTTTCACAGCAGCTTTGGGTTCTAAACCTCTTATAGACATTAGATTTGAACAACAGGGAAACTTCTGTCAACTGAGAGAAACTGACTGACCAATATTTAATGGTTAAACTTTGATGACCAAACACTTTTAGCTGCTGAAGAGTATCAAACGGTAAGAGCTCACCTGAGAGGACTCCCAGGACGATGAAGTGTATCACAGCTATTTCCATTTCTTTCTGTAATATAATCAAATCATAGAAAAGAGATCACACTCCTTCATCTTGCCTTTCGGATTAAAGAATGCTGATTTCAATATATGAAGGTAAAATAAGGAAGTAGTGTGTAGGCGGGGTTTTCCCATTTTATTACCTCTGAAAGGTTTACTGACCTGAACCTGTTGAATCAAACCAGCTGTGTCAAACATCTAAACTGTTAGCATGTTGCCATGAAAAGGGTCAGATTGGACCATTTCTTCACTGATCTATTGCGCAACCTGCAGGTCTATCTTTTCATTTATCCTGTCTAATGTTTTATGATCTACAAGAATATTTGCCACAAAATTAAATTGAAATGTATTGTTTAGATTATTCTGAATTTGTTGCCACTTTTTTACTTTATAATTTCACAGACTCGATATCCTCTCCAATACAGAATTGTTAAATGCAAATACACATAAAAAGCAAGCAGACAAATCTAACATATGTATGTATATATTTGCGCAGATGTGTGCTTAACGTCCTTTTTTTCTTTCTTTAATTTAATCAGATTTTTTTTTTATCTGGAAAAAGGGATTTATTTATTTATTTATTTATTTGAGTTCCGAGAAATAAAAAGTAGCTTTTTAAAATCTTACAATTCTAGATAGAAAAAACTTTGAAGGTAAAGCTTTTTGTGTTCTTCCAGCATGAATGTTTAAAACCAAGGCTCTTATTTTGTATGGCCGGACTACTACATCAAATGGAAATACTATACATCCCTGTTGTGACTCGACAGATATGTTAGGTTTAGTTATGTTTTTACTCTAGTTTTGTGTTTTGATCTTGTCACTTCCTGTTTTTATTTTGAAAGTAATCTTTCCTCTCATTCCAGATCCCACATTTCCTGCCTTTGTG
>NW_011353971.1:0-2434 GCF_000735185.1 Notothenia coriiceps | reverse complement strand
CTCTATTTCACTTCCTGTTTCTAAAGTGCTGATTTTGGGAATAAGGCTTTAAAAAATAAAAAGAGGAGGGGTCTGAGCTCATGCGGGACCCGGCAGCTACTGTCTAAACTAAATACTGCCGTGATGAAACGCCATATCATGGATTATCAAGGATTCTCTCTGAAACAGTATGGAGCTCAAAGGCTTTCTCTCTTGCCGGTTATACCACAAGGTGAGTTCCTTTTTACTTCCTGCTTCTTCACACACATGCTCTCCAGTACAGGTTAGCTCTGAGTGTTAGCGATGCTAATGTAAACACCGACCATATTACGTCCAAAACAGTCGGGCATTGTTTCTGATAGCAACGTTTCTGATAGGGCCGTGGGTCCACATTTCAGATATTACGTCATATCGGACGCAAATCTGGATCAGCTCCGTTGTTCCCCCGTTTTTAGAGATTTGGGTACGGAGGAAAAGAGAGAGGTATTTATTTTCTGACGCTGCGTGAGTTCCCCGACGCACCGGGGACACATAGTTATTTATAAAAGACATCAACAAGTGCATTTTGCATGATAGGTCCCCTTTAAGGATTTAGGGATGATTTATTGTCTTTATGCAACAAAGGGTAACACAACTAAATATTGTTGTAGCTTAGACCATTTTTTCATGCGGTGGCCGACAGGTGCAAACGTGCTGCAGATCCAGAAACAAAAAAAGTACAAAAAGCTGCAAGCAGCTCAAAACACAGCTGGGAGACCAGGGGACACTAACAACAACAAAAGTTAACTAAAAAACAAGTTTTCTAAAAAACAAGTTGTCTAAGAAAAACGTTGAATAAAAAAAGAAAAAGTTGATTGCCAAAAAAAAGAAATAAATGTAATGTGAGCGACTAACGAGAAAAAATAAATAAAAGTTGCGTCTCAACAGCGAGGGGATTTCTAACTTCTTACTTAGATTTAAACTACATTTTTAATTCAGACTTTTATTTGTAATGTCGTGTTTTAAGAATATTTAACTTTTCCCAAAGGCTCTTGTTTTCCGCTCCCTCTAAAGACTCATTCTTCTGTTCAGCTCCTTATCAGAAAATACTGTTTACTCAGAATACATCAAACTATTTGCCTCCCTCATTATAATTCCAGGAGACTTATAAATATTCTAGTTATCATTTAAACGCGTGGGATCAGAATGAAAAGGCAAAGTACACACAGCTGCAGTACACACGCAGTATACACATTCTGCTGATCAAAGTGCTGCGTGGAAAAAACTGTGGTCGGGACGCTGCGTAAAAACTTTAATTATCACAGGAGCTGCTGCAGGAAAACACTTCACTGAAAACATCTTTAAATATTTAACAAGCAGCAATCAGTCCCTCTGCTGTTTGAGAACGACTGAAGCTTCACAGCGGGAACACAAACGCGTAGATATAACATCAACATACATGTCTTCAATCAAGATCAATAACTGAGGATTACAGGGGACATATTCTGCTCATTTTCAGGATGATATTAGTATTTAGTGGCCGCTGTTGTGAAATCATTTAAAGGTCTCCTATTATACTATTTTTAGGCATATCTTATAGGTCTCAGATATATAAAAAACATACATTGAGTTCCCAATGAGTAAAGCCTTACGGTACGCCACACGGCAGCGTCGCGTTGAAGCTTGCCGGTGGGCGTGTCTGAAGTGCGACCAACAACCAATCACATTAATCTCCCGCCCCGGACACGGAAGCACACGGTTTGATTGGCTAGCACTTGTACTGGCATATGATTTGATTGGCTGACGCTTCCGTTGACGCTTCAAAAGTTGAACTTTTCTCAACTTTCGAAGCGAGCAACGGAGGCGACGCGACAAAGCCTTTCCAAAGCCTGAAAAACAATACAATAAAAAGTTTAATTAAAAAGGTCAAACATAATAAAAATAAAGAATAATAATTATGAAAAATTAAATACAAATAATACAAAAACACATCTTATCCGGGGGACTGAAAATAAAAAACATAGGGGTAGGTAAAATAATTAAATACAAATTAAATAAATACAATTAAATACAAATAATAATAAAAATACTAACAATAAATACAAATCAAAATTATTACAAGAAGTAAAAGTTGAAGTTTTCTATACGTCTGTAACTGAGTGGAAACCAACACCCTGAAAGCCTCAGACTGGAAACAGCTCCTCAAAGTGTTCACACATTTGTCTTTAAGGAGCTGAAACTAACCGTTGCTGGTGTTTCGCTTAATATTTGAAGCAGCTGAACATATTTACGTGTGTTAAGAGAAGGATTGGAGTCATGGTAACACAAAGTAAACATTCAACAAAGAGTTCATAACGAGACAGGATGTGAAGGCTTCCCTGCAAACACATCCACACCCATCACACTCACACACACACACACACACACACACACACACACACACACACACACACACACACACACACACACACACACA
>NW_011353970.1:0-3502 GCF_000735185.1 Notothenia coriiceps | reverse complement strand
TACTTTTTTAGCATATTGTTGTGTTGTTTGTTTATTATATTATAACTTAGTACTTTTTTAACGCATTTAAGATATGCAACACTAAGCTGTCTGTGGCTCTTTCCTCCTGTAACGGTGCAAATTTCCCCTCTGTGGGACTAATAAAGGTATTCTGATTCTGAAGACTTAAGCAATGCCAACCTATCAAACAATTTCAACCCACAGGGAGATTTTTGGGCCAATCGTGTGCCTATATTCTCAAGTCTGTGACGATTCTAACAGAAATTCAAATCTGCCGTTTTGAGTACACCATGTCCGACATTATTCCTGCCCGCGCATCCTGCATTTATGTGATGGCCACCGGCAGTGTCTGTTATGACCTACTCTCAGAGAGTCCTCAGAGACATGATAGTTTTAATGGGTCCAACTTCATTTTTGATAAGATGCACCCAATTAACAAAGGAGAGGCTCTGAACTGAGCAATTAAACAATGTGTTTAAGGAGATAATGATGACTCACAATAGGACTTTGGTATGACACCGTGTCACAAATGTTAACCACTAAACATAACCTTGATGCCATTATAAACTACATGGTTTAACTACAAGTGCCAGTTAAGGATATTTTTAGTTTCAGACCTCGTTTTATTATTCAGGTAAGATTAGCGGAGTTTTGTGCATTCTACCTATGTGTGGGTCACTATGGCAAAATAAAATATGAGTATAGTTTTAAATTGAGAGGTCTGAATGAAAAATAGTCCAAACCTAATTACTGTATATAAATCAGTAATAAATATAGTATTTGCAACCTTTGTTTTAGTAGGAATTATAAGCACCTTTTTTCTATACAGACACTTAACTTCTTAAAAATACTAACTTTAAAAATATACTACATGGGATATGAATGCTTGGGGGAGTAGAAATATATACCAAGGGAAAACATGGATACTCAGATAGTAAATGTAAAAAAAAGTGGTGGCCCAAATGAACAATTTTCTTCTAATTCCCTGAACATTCTACTAAACTAGCAAAGGTAAAACATTGTTCTTGCTCCTGAGATGGTTTGAAAGTCCTGCATGATTTTTGGTTGTTGGCTGGTCGCAGAATCCAGATCTAAGACCGACAGAGGTTATTGGAGACTCACCTGCCTCCTCTGCAGAGTACAGGTCCCTCCAGTACATCCTGTGTTTGTAGTCATCCTTGGGGGCATAGAGGTACGTGTTCAAACCCCACTTCTGTTCTCTATGAAACACCAGTAATGAACAATCACAGTATTAAATCAATTATTACATGATAAGAGATGATTGTAAGTAGCATCAGGAGACAACAAATGTGTGTCTTAACATTGATTGTCCAGTGTTGTCCCCTGTACCCAAATAAACCCATCAGTAAGGGACAACGTCCAATATGAAGCCCTTTTTATTACAGGCTTTGTTTTTTGCAACCTTTAGTTTTGTTTGCTGCAGTTGTACTCATATATCCCATACCTTTTAAACAGCTCTGTTCTCTGCTCCATAGTCCATGGCCGCCCATAAAAACCTGTATAAAGCAAAGGTCAAGTTAAGCACCAAACCTTACCAGAAGTGATCAATATAATACTGATACTCATTTATTAAATATATATGAAATTCATTCTGTTAAAGCCTCATGATGCTGTACTGTATTGTTATTGGGGTGGTCCTGTGTGGCCCCCTGGTGCCAGTCTGCTTACCTTCCACCACCCCACTGATGAACCGCTTCCCCCCGGTGTTGGCTCGCCCCTGCCCCACGCCACTGCCCGGTGTAGACATGTTTTCAGTTTAATGTTGAGTTGTGTCTACTTCCAGCTCACTAATGCTCAGACAGCAGCTCCAGCACTGACAGCGCTATTATCATATGTTTGTGTACCAGTTTTTGCTTTTATTGCACCGTTCTCTCACGCCTGCGCAGAGCAGTCGATTTAAATCGTCTGCAACATGGTCTAAAGTCTGTAGTTGTAAATGCTGCGAGCAAATAATTAAAAATAAGCTCTTCTTGTTTTGTGATGACTGTAGTTCACCACAGCAGGCGCGTGCGGGACTGAACGTGACTACCGGGTGAACGTCTTAAAGGGACAGTGTCCCTGTAGTTTATGCGAACATTCACCTGAAACAAAGGGAGCAGGATAAATAAGTAAATACATTTAGCTAAACTAAATATTCTGAGCAAATGTAGTGTTCGTCTTGCCATCCTCTAGTGCTGTAAAACATATGTTAATGTTGATGAGTCCACTTGTTGATATTTGTCCACTTAATTTCCTCATAATGTACATTTACATTATGTCACATTATATGTGACTACTATTCACCAGAAAATAATCCAGTGATTTATGTAGAAGCAGCCATTCATTTTATTGAATATTAAATAAACTACTATTTAGGCTTAAGTCTCATCTTTAAGGATCTCCATTTTATATTTAATGGTGTTTTGAGAGATAACTCTACTAGTAATCATCAATTGTTTGAAAAATGTCAAACTTGAATTTGCACCTGTTTAAAATTCTATAAACTAAAAAAGTTCAGGGAATGTAGGGTTAGTTATGTGTTTTGGGGCGATAAAATATAATTACAACAGTATTGTACGGTTATGAATGCATAATTATTAATAAGTGAGTTAAAACAATATTGGATGATAGTCATTATTTTTGAGTTTTTTGGACTGTGATAAATTGAACGGTAACAGCTTTCGAACACAACACAAATAATATGGATTACAGTAAATGCATAGATGTAACTCATTACATAAACAATGGCTCTGTTTCAATTAGGTGTGCTAAATAGCCATGTTAATAACAAGTGGGGACCCACGGGCCCTGGAAGTGGAAATTAATTGGCGTATAATTAAGGTTACGTTTATGTGATTAGTTACAGCTGTTTGGATGATTCATTACGTCTGCCACGAGAAAGGGTTATTTAAAATGCAGACATGTTAAACCATGACCTGATAAAAAATGTGACGCTCTGATAAAATGTTGAATATACTTCCAAGGAAGTGGCATTTATATTTCCGACATCAACGTTGCGTGGAAGTCGGAAACAGTACCGAAGGAGTGGCAGACCGGGGTGGTGGTTCCCCTTTTCAAAAAGGGGGATCAGAGGGTGTGTGCCAATTACAGAGGCATCACATTACTCAGCCTCCCCGGGAAAGTTTACTCTAAAAAAGGTACTTGAAAGGAGGGTCAGGCCGATTGTCGAAACCTCAGATTGAGGAGCAACAATGCGGATTCCGTCCTGGTCGTGGAACGACGGATCAGCTTTTTACTCTTGCAAGGATCCTGGAGGGGGCCTAGGAGTACGCTTATCCGGTCTACATGTGTTTTGTAGACTTGGAGAAGGCGTATGACCGGGATCCCAGGGAGTTACTGTGGGAGGTGCTGCAGGAGTATGGGGTGAGGGGGTCTCTACTCAGGGCCATCTAATCTCTGTACTCCCAAAGCGAGAGCTGTGTCCGGGTCCTCGGCAGTAAGTCGGACCCATTTCAGGTGAGGGTTGGCCTCCGCCAAGGCT
>NW_011353969.1:0-1366 GCF_000735185.1 Notothenia coriiceps | reverse complement strand
ATCAGAGGTAATAGAGGCTAGTCCTCCCCCGACACCCCTGTTGTAATTAAATATTACTGGTGCTGTACATTATAAATCTCAGACATTTATGTCCTCATTATGCTAAGCTTTCTGAAAATATCTTAACCTTAACATAGAGATGGTAGAAAAGAGGGCCATAGTTTGTGTGTATTTGTGGCAACAGCATCCCAAAACAAAAAAAATTCAGCAATTGGCCCTTTTCACAGAAGCAATTTGGACATATTATTGCAGGATGAACACAGGTGTGACTAATAACATTAATTATGGCCCTGTTCCATTTAAGCAAGCTAGGGCCATGATACTGTTAAATTGCTATGAAACACTAAATAGAACTAGGGAACGTATGTTTTTCTGTTACCACGCAATGACATGTTTGGCACACTAAACACAACAGTAGCTATGTAGGCCTAGGCAACACAATAGTTTCTGACGTTCTCATGTACAGTGAGTTACAACAAGAAAGTGCGTTTCTCACCTTTCTGAACGGCATACTGTGAGTCTTGTGCTCCGCAAAGTCCTCCTTTTTGCACGTATACTTTTTTTTTTTTAGCATGATCCCAGTCCATTCAGCTTCTCTGTCCCAATGGCATCTTCAGTTTTCAAAAACGTTTTTAACTGAACACAGCTCTGCAGCCACAGCAGTACAAAAACAGCAGAAAGTTCTCACCCACCTCACGGAAGGTAAAGGTTTCTCAGTGAAAGCACGAGTCATTGCTAGATGGTCCACTTTGCTATTGAGCATGTTTTTTTTGTTTTAGCATTTATCATGTTAGCTAGCCCCCTTTGCACCTGTTCACGTAACAGCGTGGGTGCGTTTTATTTGAATCACTTGATCGCCAGGTAATCAGTGATTAATCAAAGTAGATGCAATCAAAGCAAGGGTCTAATAATTATAACCATAACCTGTTGAGACGTCATCGTTAATTGTATTCCATTGTTGTGCATAGGCTACTTTGTCACATAAAGTAAATTAACTGCAAACACTGGCTCTGATATGACTGCACCCCTCACACCGACAGACTCTAGGCCAGTGAACGTCAACGAACAATCAAAATAGAGTGGCGAAGTCACGCCCACTTACCTCCACATCATGGGACCTTATTCCGAAAAAATAATACATTGAAGTCAATGGAGAGAGAAAACTTATCTTTTGATCCCGTTTGAATTGTGCCATGAATTACAAATATGTTGTTTGTCAATCTTAAAAAATCATTTCCATGTCAAAAAATTCAAAGTTTATCTTAAAACTGTTGAAATACGCAACTACAAAGACTACAAATCCCAGAGTCGTGTAAGTGCTGTCATAAGATAAGATAAGATAAGATAACTGATGTATTCCCTCCAG
>NW_011353968.1:0-10002 GCF_000735185.1 Notothenia coriiceps | reverse complement strand
AACTCATAAAATAAAGACTTCATAAATACAAAATCTTGTATTGACCTTTTATAACATTCCGATCGGGTTTTTGGGAATACACTACAAATGATTGGATGTTCTCCGATGTGTTATTTTGCAACTGAAGCTCTCTATTAGCCCAAAATCCTGAGACGTGACTAAGTGACAGTTCTCTGGGTCCAAAACATGTATAAGACTTTATGTGACAACGGATTGGACGGTGAACGTGTCAATGGATTTTCTTGTATTGTTCTTTTCATTTTGGTTTCGTCCGTCGTGTTCCATAAATTAAAGATGAATTCAAAACGACAGTGCCATTCGAGACGAGAATCGTGATCAGGGTTAAAAAAATATCTATACTATAGAAATAGGGACACGTCTTGTCTTTTCGTCTATTGGTTGACTACTTATGGAAATAAAGTTCCTTTCATTAATCTTTGGTGACTCGTGAATCTATCCCCTTCGTACCCTCCAGTCCGGTAGTGGTGCGTCGAAAAGGAAACAGGCGCTCGACTGCCGGAGAAATGAGCAGAGAGGTTGCCCATCGTCGCATAAACTTTAGGGGACAGTTCGTAAGTACAGGACCTAACTCGACGAGAAGGAAGGAGGAGCCTATGAAAGAGCAGAGACATATGATCAGCTACAGACATGGATAGAAAAAAGCAAAAGATATAAAAATACTCACAGCACCTAGCTCGAGGTTAAAGATGATAAAGATAATAACGGTTAACGAACTTACGTTCCTCCTATGGGGGACCGCGCCTCCATGTGGTCTATATGTGAGTATAATCAACAGAGGTCGTTGTTGTCCTAGTGAAAACGGTGGATAAAAAAAACGTTGGTGATCACCACAGAAAATTGAATTCGGTTCATAAAAAGCGATGTGACAGGGGTGTGGTCTTAGGCGGTAGAGAGAAGTAGTATAGCCCAACCGAATCTCGCAGATGCAAAAGTGATGAGAGGTCACCGACATAGTCAAGGACTCGTGAAGGGTGCTCTTTCATAAATTCGTGGAGAGATACTGTGGGTCGAAGCTATCCAGGTGTTCCCGGCACGTCGAACATTCTTCTCCAACTCGTGTACTTGATGTCGCTTCTTTTATTCCTTGCCAAGTTCGTGACGCCAGGACCGGGACGCTCGCGCTGGATTGGTCGTTCGAACGACTGTAAGTCCTCATCAAAGGAGGACGGACGTTTGTGTGTGCTGGTTAATATTGTTTTTCTCAATACTTCTCTTGTCAGAATAAATTACGCATAAGACTAATAAGTAGAACTTTATTACGCAATATTACGTGCCGGGTTGTCAACCGTGTGACCAACGTAGGACATGATTTGTCTATAAAGAATTGATCGATTCCTCGTTATGCTACTATATACGAGATTTGCGACTAGTCGCGTGTCTATAGAAGTTTACTGGAAGGAGACGAGTGTATATGTCGTTTAGGAGATCCAGGGGTGGTCGGTGTTCCTCGGAATGTATATACAAGATGAGAGAGTTCATAATATAGTAAACAGTTGTAGACGCCTGGCTCCTATGTCCCGGAGCTTCTGGAGTCGGAACCCGTGACAGACGCAATAATGTTTGAAGAACGAGGTTACAGACAGTAAGAGACACTTCGCTCTGTCGCGTGTCTATGCTGTGAGAAAGCAGCTAGAATATTCTCAGATGCTGTTCTGTTTTCTATTTAAGTGTATCGATGCTCTAATCGCGTTCGATTATGCTAAGTATGTAATATAGCATGTCCTCTCTCTTGGGTGACACTCTGTGTTATCCCTCATCGTCATCTCCTAGCACTAGTGAGAAAAGTATGAACAACACTGAACGTCTTATTTGATGGTCTGGTAGAACCTAACTATCATCTCTACAAGGGGGATTGCTATCGTCCGTTAAACTCCTTCTACCAACGCAAGGTGTGGTGTCGTGGCGGTTATAGCAACAATAAAACGCGTTGTGTGAACACAAAACAGATACAGACCACTACTGACACCCGGGATACTCTCCGAGTTAGCATTACATCCTCCTCGATTGCCTAGTTTTTTAGAATGGTTCACCAATTACATTGTGTAACGTTGGAACGTAAGACCAAAACAGGTGTCTCATGTTCCACCATTAAGTCTTACTATCAGTCGAATCATATGAGGTACCGTGTGTGTGTGTCGACTTAGTAAACTACTTTTATTACTCGTCAAGGGCGCTTGAGACTTGGAAGCAAATAAAAAACGCGTTACCTTTTTCGGGAAAATATATACTACATGGAAATAGTCGCTCCAGACACCTAGTGATCATTACAAAAAGACCTTTGGCGTTGAGAGGACGCTGCACTGTGACAACTAACTTTACGTGACAATGTTCCAAGCTGACTCATTTTTCATGTTGGACAGGAAACTGAACGCTTTTCAAAATGACGTAGCGACGGCGACTTTCTATACGAAACTTTGTTAGACTACAGGAAAGCCTAATTTCAATTCCGTCTAACCAAGAATTCAAAAGTTTACGGACCGGTAGAGAAACTTCATGACACAAAAATGAAAGTTTTAGCGGTCGGGCTATGAGACTGCGTTCGCTCTTCGGTGTTAAGTCTCTACTCACGGCTATCACAGAGTACTTTCTCCGAGATGGACGCGCTGTAGAATCACCTGAGAGTCCTTTCTTTGTGAAAGAAACGCCTAATACAGATTTCAGGGGCGATGTATCGCTACCGCATGGGACGCGTTGCGTTACGGGGTAATATGACGCTCACGCTCGCTTCTGTAGATTAACGTTACTCGCAAAGTCGTCGCTTCGCCTCTCGCGCGTGTAATGTAGAAGTTCGCGACCTCCTAAAAAACGATTGAAACCAGATGGTATAGTAATTTTATATACTGGTCGTGTTGGAATTGTTTACGGTCGATACGCAGCTCTACACTGAACTGGACTCCTCGAACTATGCAGTCTCAACGTGGTCGTTTCCCGAAGATCACTCTCTCGTAGTTCTTCCTATGGAAACTCGTGATACTGTCGACTCAACAAACTTACGTGGCCAAGTTTCCGTTGTTCACATCTGTTTGTAAGAAAGATTATTTATAATAGCAATGTATGATCACTGTGTAGCTATGTATACCTCTGTGGGAGGTTTTATACAAGTAAACACGGATTTGTTCACCCCTCATGAGCCCTAACGTTTGTTGAACTTTTTGTGATCAGATACATCTGTTACTTTCCTCCTATGTCTCAATCTGTGATAATAGGCACTATCTACTTCACCTGAACAGAACGTTGAGACATCTTAGTCGTTGTCGTTCTATAGCATTTGTAGCAGACGTTGTGTTGTTGCGCGTCCTCGTTGAAAGCTATGTGTCTTGAAAACGGCGGTTGCTAGTCAGTGACTAAATGAGACTACTAAACATCATCACGCTGACCCGAGTCCTCCTTTAGCCCGGCGGTGGTGATGCGCAGCCATGCGACAGCGATGTACAGTAGTTTGTGAATAGCATGACCTTAGCTTTTTACTTCTGGCGATTGCTTTATGCTTCAAAAATCACAAATTGGTATTAATATAATGAAGATTATCCTGCTAAACAAAACGTATTAAGTATCATAAACGTGCATTAGCCTCAGATCTTATTTTGTGCAATACACCAAAATCCAATAGGGAAATCCCATTGCTTTTTGTCAAAGGAGCCCTTGCGATGCTAACTTTCGAGTCGGCCTAGAAAATCACGTCATCCCTGCACCACTCTATTGAAGTAACTATACCACCTAATACTTGCTTTTGGACACAAGATTGGCAGCTGGAGTCAAAGTCATAATGATACGCTTTTGCTGAGATGATCTGACTTTATTCTCTCCTCAGAGGCTCCCAGGGTCTCCCTCAACGTTCGACCCACTCTGACGCTGCTGGAGGGCGGGGAGCAGAGGGTGACATGTGAGGCAGACAGTTACTACCCTTTGGATGTGGAGATCGGGTGGTACATGCAGGACCCGGCGGTGGCGGGACAGAGGGTGGGCGCTTCTCTCCCCGAGAAGCTCCAGAACGTTCTGCTGTCCAGCCACAAACACAACAACGACAAGACGTACTCGCTGACGGCCTTCTTCTACCTGCGGGCTGCACTCAAGCACTCAGGAAGGGAGTTCACATGCAGGGTATCCCATAAGTCCCTGAGGGTGCCCATCAAAAAGAGCTTCACCCTGACTGTGGAGGGTGAGTGGAGGAGGGCTGAATTAATTAGCTTATTAGGTTTATTTGTAATGATGATATTGGCTTCCATTAAATGTTGAAAAGAAGATAATCCAGATAAAACGATTATTGTGCCACATTCTGTTTTAATCACACTAACTTTAGTTGTGTTTTTAATCCAGCGTATCGCGCCTTTCCTTTACAGTTGTGCCCTTACACCAGAATTATCTTTCTTCATGAAAAAACAAATATATATTTATTTTATTCAATAAATATATATTTTGTATCCTTAAAAAAATACAATATATTTATTTAAATATGTGCATATATGTACATTGTCAAACATATACATATTTTTTTGTTTATATATTTTATCTCCACATCATGTATGTATATATATATATATATATATATATATATATATGTATTCAAATAAATAATGTATGTATACAAATATATATTCAAGAAAATCCACCTTATATTTGCAAAGTCAATTAACAATGTGGTCAATATATCGATTTTTCAGTCAGTCAATATTGACCAACATATTTGTTATGACTTCTGCCATAATGTAGCAGCAAAAGGACCGTAACACACTAGTAACACCTAATACACTGCAGTTCTGTGAGCTACCACTGAACAGCAGCAGAGGAGCATAATCTAACACTAGATTCAAGATTCAATTCAAGGCTTCATTGTCATGTGTCCAGTAACTAAAGTGTAGATATGGCAATGGAAATCTTAAGTAGGCCTACCAGAGTCCTCCAACAATGCTACATAATATATGTAGGACATATAAAACCAATAAAATAGTCATGTTTGTTATAATCAGAATACCTTTATTCGTCCCACAGAGGAGAAATGTACACCTGTTCCAGCAAAGAGCCATAGATATCTTAAAATCTCTCAAGAAGCGTGCATAAAAAAATATATAAAGATAAAAAACTAGAAATTACGCAATTTACAAGATACACATCCAGTACCAATAACACTTAAGGGATATAGCAGCCAGGTGAAAGTATAAAAGATTGTAGTATAGCACAGCTATTTACGGTTTATATATATATATATATATATTGCACATAAGTAGTATTGCACAACAGGAGTGTTAGTTAGATATTCTTTGTTGTTATATGTGTGTGGGGTCTACAAGGGTCTGTGGTGGTTGTAAAGTCTGACCGCTATAGACTGTATATACATTTATATAAAGGTCATGTTGGTTTTCTGTTTTCTCCTCAGAGCCAAGCGGCTGGATGTTTTACATTGTCATCTCGCTGCTGCTCACCCTGTGTGTGCCGTGTTACCTGTACTTAGGTGAGTGTGGGGTCCCTCAGACAAAGTCATTGAAATGAGCTCTGCCTTACCTTTATCAGCGGCAAAAGGAATAAACATTAACGCATCAATAAACGTATTCCATCAATGTGATATGTACTATTCTGAAAAGGACCATTCTGCATACCAATGTACTTTTACTTAAATTAAACATGAATGCAGGACAGGCTATTTCTTTCCACCACTGTTGATGCCTGAAAAAATGATTGTCATTTATTTTCTCCACAGCAAGAAGAAAAGCACGACAGGTAGGATGATCTTATAACAAAACATGTTTTGTTACCACTGTTTAAAGAGTTCATGTGTTAAGACAAAACCACAGAAAAGACCCAAACCAGACATGGTAGCGACCTGTCAATCATAAGTTAGCCATGCCTAAAAGGTCCCCTATTATACTCTTTTTCAACACTATATTATAGTTCTCAGTTAAAACATGTTTCTGAATTGTTTGGCTCAAAGTACCAAACAGATCATGCATAACCCCCTCTGTTTCAGCCCTGTTTCAAAAGTGCTGATTCTGTGTCTGTCGCCTTAAAATCTAATGAGCTGCTGCTGGCAACGCCCCTCTGTTAATTGATTGGTTAAAAAAACCATAATAGCGCTGTTACCTTGGTTGGTTATTGGCTAATTGTTGCACAACCCAAAAATCTGTTGTGATGTCACAACATTGCCAAATCTGATTATCAGACAGGAAACCAGCATCATTCTGTATTGAAGACTTTAAACTATAATTGAGACCATAATCACAACAGTTAAATATTTCCTGAAGTAATAAATCATGTGAGAAGTACAATTATTTTCCTATAGACTTTTATACAATCTGATATTTTTCTTTGTGTGTGTATCGAGCAGAACCGACTATACTGAGCAGCAGCCTTGGAAGAGTGAGCAGATGAAGCGGTAACGGCGAACCTCCTACCTCGTCAGTTTGTTTCAGAGACTCATTTGATTGGTGTGTGTGTGTGTGTGTGTGTGTGTGTGTGTGTGTGTGTGTGTGTGTGTGTGTGTGTGTGTGTGTGTGTATATGTATGTTTTATGGTGAAGATTTGTTTTTGTTGTTGCATAGATTTTGCTCATGCTAAAAAAACTTGATATTGAATGATCAAACAGGGGAAAATGCAAAAGTTTAGGGGTTCATGCATAGTAGTAGTAGTAGTAGTAGTATTTTAATAGAGCAACGCTTGTTGATACACATGCAAAGTTCTGTACACAGGCAGCACAGCAAGCAAATACTCCAATACTGAAGGACAGCAAACATGGATGTAAATAAAACACGATTTGAAGAATTAAATAAATAATGAATCTCTGAGAAGGTAAATATATTCAACACATTTGTTAGACTTCAGCAACACACTTATTGAGAAATACTGAATCTAACTATATTTGGGCACATAGGACTACAGTGTTTTATCTATATTGTTCATTTTCCATCCATCCATCCATCAATCCATCTTCTCCCACTTATCCGTGGTCGGGTCGCGGAAGTAGCTCTTCCAGCAGAGAGCCCCAAACTTCCCTTTCCCCGGCCACATCATCCAGCTCTGACTGGGGGATTCAATGGTGGTCCCAGGCCAGCGAAGAGATATAATCCCTCCACCTGGTCCTCGGTCTACCCCTCGGTCTCCTCCCAGCCTGGAACACCTCCCTAGGGTGGCATATAGGTGCCCGAACCACCTCAACTGGCTCCTTTCAATTCGAAGGAGGAGTGGTTCTACTCCGAGTCCCTCCGGGATGACTGAACTTCTCACCTTATCCCTAAGGGAGATGCCAGCTACCCTGCGGAGAAAACCCATCTCGGCCGCTTATATCCGCAATCTCGTTCTTTCGGTCATGACACATCTTTCTTGACCATAGTTGAGGGTAGGAACGAAAATGGCCCAGTAGACAGAGAGCTTTGCCTTCTGGCTCAGCTCTCTTTTCGTCACAACGGTGCGGTAAAGCGACTGCAGTACCGCTCTCTGCTGGAGGCAATGAATGCTCAGATTCTCCGGCCCATCTCACGCTCCATTGTTACCTCACTCGAGACCAAGACCCCGAGATACTTTAACTCCTTTTCTTGGGGTAAGGACTCATTCCCTACTTGGAGTGGACAGTCCATCGGTTTCCTGCCATGGCATACCATGGCCTCAGATTTGGAGGTGCTGATCCTCATCCCAGCCGCTTCACACTCGGCTATGAACTGATCCAGTGAGTGCTGAAGGTCGCAGACCGATGAAGCCATTAGAACCACATCATCTGCAAAAAGCAGTGGTGCAATCCTTAGCCCACCGAACTGCAGTTGCATTGTTCATTTTATTTTATTGAAAATAAGTGTGTGCTCAAAAACTAAAACAACAGAAAATCTCTGTTACCTCAGAATCAACAAGGAGCCCTATCAAGTAACATGTATCCACTGTATGAACAAGATGAATATCAAAGATANCACTCAGCTCATCCACAGAGAGGCCAAGCTGCAGTTTGGTCAAAAAGGAGACGCTGATGTTAATCCACATGGAATTACTTTCCTGATTACTGGTAAGACCTGTAGGTCTTACCAGTAATCAGGAAAGTAATTCCATGTGGATTAACATCAGCGTCTCCTTTTTGACCAAACTGCAGCTTGGCCTCTCTGTGGATGAGCTGAGTGTCCGTGTGACCCTCTTCATTCTTAAACACGCGTTCATCAGTGAACTGACAGGGCAGCCATGACACCTGATGGAAACACTGCACACCTGAGAGACACAGAGGGAGTCAGTGTAGTTCACAAACATATAGTAAAGTGTAATGTAGTTATATACTCAGGCTTGGGGAGTAAGGAATTTCATGTACCAGGATTCACAACACAAAACAAAAAAGGGTTACAATGTTACCTTAAAATGTTTTAAATGAAGAAACAATATATTGTTTTTTACACCTCAAAAGAATTAGAACACCAAGAGGCACACGTCTCGATAGAGCCTAACTGTATGTATTAAACAAAATCTAAGCATTTCCCATTTGCTAAGGTTATTATTTATGCCTTTTAAACTGTAGTATGTGTTCATGTGTTTCATTGTTTGTCTATAGCCTGAATTTGTTGGAGGAAAGCTTTAAAGAATCGCTGTGCAGAGGACACATTTTTTTTAAACAAAGTATCTTGGTTTCTTCCTTTTTAAGTTGACATTGTTCTGTTGTCTTACATAATGCATTTGCACAAAGCCAATGTATTGTTTTTTTCTTTTCTCGTCTTGATATGCATTGCGATTGATATTAAAGTAATCCCAAAAGTATGTTTTATTGCGATCCGTAGATTAGGGTACAGATATATACCGGTATATCTATTTTTTTTATAGGTAACTAGTAATTGTAACGGGATTACAATTTGAAAGTGACCCTCCCAACCTTGGATATACTACCGTATTACAGAGATTTGAGTACAGTATATTGCAAAATAACAAAATAAAATACAGTGTAGTTGTATGATTAAGGCTACTGAATATGGTGCCTCTTGCATACTATATTACAGTACAGTTTTGTATGCTGTTTAAAATCGTATACACTGGTATATTTAATTGTAGAACAGTATAGTACAATATAATACACTATAATGCAGAGTAGTATAGTGTAGCACAGTATAGTATAACACATTTAACTATAGTACAGTGTTAAGCAGGAGAGTGCAGTATAGTGTATTTTTATCCAATGATCTACAATTTGTGCCATTAACCGTGACGATACAAACTCAGAACAGACAGAAAGTATATTCACTTGGACTAAACGATTTGAGGTACTTCAACTCTTTTTCCGGGGTCTAAAAGTCAGATGTATATAGAAGTTAAAGTGCATGCTGAGTCATTTGTCTAAATTTAACTGAAATTTGCTCACCACACCTCCCAGCATGCAAATTGCCCTCAACTGAAACAACTGCCTCTCTGAAGAACCAGCACGTTACCGTGGTGGAGAGCAGGGACGTGCACAGACATTTGGAGGGGCTATTGCTCTAAACTGGAAAAAGGGCCTCCCCCCCTGTTTTAATGTAAAAGGTTCATAAAATAAAATGGGGTGGCTGTGGCTCAGTGGGTAGTGTGCTGGACTTCGAACCAGGGGATAGCAAATTCGAGTACCACTGCAGTCAGCATGTCGTTGTGTCCCTGGGCAAGACGCTTCACCCCAAATTGCTCCTGTGGGGATTGTCCACAGTATTGAGTATGTAAGTCGCTTTAGATAAAAGCAACTAACAAATGACACATGTAATGTAATGTAATAAAAACACAACACTGTTATTGCAAGTGACACTCATTGACTTTCATGTCCAACTGCTAAATTCGTTATTCAGGCACATTTTTTGCGGTCCATATCTCATTCAAATATCTAATGTTAGTAACTAATAAAGAAAAATGGGGACAATTCTGTTTTAATGTAGTTTGACCATTGTAACTGCTGGGCAGACATAGGCTACTGATAAAATAGGGCTTCTAACTAATTACCTTAAATAAACTCACTAATTAATTAAACCAGTTCAATACGCATTATTCTTATCATTCTTTATGAGCGCA
>NW_011353967.1:2951-8267 GCF_000735185.1 Notothenia coriiceps | reverse complement strand
CATCCACTGAGGTGGACTCTGTGACATCAGTCAGGATCTCAGTTTTGTGGAAGTCCAGAGGAAGTCGACACTCATCCAGACCGTCAAAGATCAACAGGACTTGGGACTCTTCAAACCTCCAGACTCCTGGTTTTTCAAATTCAGGAAAGAAGTAATGAACAAGATCCACCAAGCTGTACTTTCTTTCTTTCAGCACATTCAGCTCTTTGAAAGAGAAAGGAAATATGAACTGGATGTCCTGGTTGGCTTTGCCTTCAGCCCAGTCCAGAGTGAACTTCTGTGTTAAGACTGTTTTCCCAATGCCAGCCCCACCCTTTGTTATCACTGTTCTGGTTGGTTTATCTCGTCCAGGTGAGGCCTTAAAGATGTCTTCACATCTGATTGTTATTTCTGGTGTGTCTGGTTTCAAGGATGCTTTCTCAATCTGTATGACCTCGTGATCTTTATTGGCCTCCGCAGTCTCTCCCTCTGTGATGTACAGCTCTGTGTAGATCTGGTTCAGAACTGTTTGATTTCCTGCTTTAGCAATCCCCTCAAACACAAATTCAAACTTCTTCTTCAGATTAGATTTGAGTTTAGGTTGGCCCATTGCAGCAAGAAATTCTACAAGAAAAAAAAGTGATTAGGGGCCGTGTTTAGGCTTGCATATTTTCATTATTGTCAACAAAGACACGGCTGGAAACGAGAAAGCAACGCCCAGAGTTGAAAGTTAAACTTTGGGTAGGCAGAAGCTTGCACTGCTTGTAATGTGAAAAGGAACAACCAATCACAGCCGAGAGATACCTTGACTTTCGTAAATATTGGTATGCAGCCAATATGCAGAAATTGTTTATTTTAGTGACATTACACTGACACTGATCTGTCCAGTGTTTCACCTTTCTTCATTTTATAAGAACCACTGATCAAATGTGACACGAACATTAATAATCTCTGCTCTTGTGTCTCTCAAGTGCTCGTGTCATGCACATACCCACACACACCAAGAGCAGAGCGAAGCGAAGCAAACTGCGTTTTCTAGGGAAAACAATGCTGTCCCATGGACAATATTTTAATAGAACTTTAAAAAACAACACCTGGAAGATAGGATGGCACTGTTAGCTGGTTATGGTCACTTAGCAACTAAAGGCGAAAGCTGCCTCAGCGCCCTTGAAAAGTCGGCGCAACAGTAGGCTCTTTCTGCCCGCCCATGGTGTGTTAAGCCAGTATGTATAGATCTAATGCAAATTTGAATATTGACAGTAAACTGTAGACGTGTGAATCTATGATTTTAACATTTATTTTAAACGTCTTACTGTTTCTCAGTGAGTCTGCCAGTTCGTCCTGCTTCATTGTTCTCAGGAAGTCCAGTGTGATCTTCAGAAATGCCTCTCTTCTGCTCCTTCTCTGCTCTTCCTCTTCCCCATCAAACACTCCTTCAGACTTACCTTGGCTCTCGAAGCATTCTGGGTTATTAGTTCTCAAAACCTTCTGGAACTTCTTAAGCTCTTTCTTCAGATAGGCAAACATGTTCTCCTCGAGAAGCTGCAATTCAATAAAATTGACATAGGTACAACAAAATTATTAAAACTCTGAAATTTGTAAAAATGTGCTTGTATTCTGTCTTACCAAGTCTTCCCTTGAGTCAGAAAAATATCCTATATCTGTTTCTACCCGAAAGCAGAATCCTTGCTAGTGACTGAGCTGCTGTCACAGTGTTGCAATCAAGGCGTATTCCTGCACTACACTGACCATTTAGCAGTTTGCCCATTCAAGTGCTGGAGATACCTGTGACAGCGTCTACTGCTGCTTTGATTGGTTAGTTGGATTGTTTGACTTTGGTGTTTGGGTTAGCTCGGATTGACAAAAATCACAAACTAACACAAACCATCTAACCCAATCAAGGCATGGGTAGAACAGCAACGTAGGTGTTATGCCAAAGGAGTCTAGTGGCTTAAAACAGAGCATAAATAACCGCTTCAGTTCCCCAACTGAACGTTTATCGGACAAAGCAATAAATATTCTAAATATAGCTTACCCCTAAATCATCATGATATGGAGCAGTGATCATTCATTTTGCAGTTTTTGAGTCACTTGTGTTTGCAATTCACTTGCTAACACAGGAAAAACAATTAAGGTCAATGAAACGTACCTAGAGGTTCTGATCACTCCTCCAGTGTCTGCTCTGATTCTTGCACAACGCGACGACACCCGGCGATCCCCATCCCACCCGCCCAGAAAACCCTCTCCTCCCAGCGGTCCAAACCCCTGTTGTTAGCCTGTGTGCTCATATTCAGATTGTTGCTAACTTGCGTTGGCAGCAGTTAACATTACCAGTAAATAACCGATAGTTGAAGCGGAGTTTCTAGAGGACATCAGAGGAAACCCCAGAAAACATTTAATTCATTAAATATGATGCAATTTTACTAAAGTGAACTTAATGCCGATAATCTTACAATCTTTGCACAGGAGACGTCACGACTCGCACTTCAACATTACATGCAACGTGCAGGAACATGCGTTTGGGCCGCAGAGTGGGCCTGAGAGAGGCACCTTTCTCCCTATTACAAATCAGTGTAGCATCAACATAACTTTGTAGTTTCTCCAAACTGCATGATCTACTGCATGGATATACTGTAAGAACTCTACTTCAAACAATCCAACATATCACATTAAAGGTGAGCATGTTTACACACCATGAATATGGAGTCCAACTCTGTATGAACCTCTGAAGTTTCCTGTTGATTTCTGGGGAGAAAAAACTCATTAGTGTTCGATTCAAGTCAAACAAACACTGAAGAATGTAAGTGTTGCAAACATGGAGAATTGACAAAAGTCAGGCTGAGATGTTAGAAGCTCATTGCCTGAAGAAAGCAGGTGTTACGTAGAGATGTCCCGATCCGATCACGTGATCAGGGATCGGAGCAGATCACGTGATTTTCAAAAGATCGGAATCGGGAGAAAAAAATCGGGGATCGGGATTTTTTTTTTTTTTTATAAAATATTTGATTTAATGTTACAAAACAAAAATGACCATGTTCGCGTCTTAAAGTCATCCTGAGGCCTTAGTTTTGGTTTAAAACCACTCAACATCATGTATGTGTTGCTTCTTTTGGGCTTGTTTTCATAGACCTGGTTGCTTATTTCTCTCAAATCTGGCGACAGAGTGGGCAGGGTGCAGTCTCTAATTGTAGCAGTAAGCTAACGAGAGGCTACGTTCAGCTGGTGACTCGGGATTCGGGACAGAGAAAATGTCAGGAGTTTGGAAGTATTATAACATTGAAAGTGAAGGCAGTGTAACAGCCAGATGCAATGTTTGCAAGGCGGAGACTTTTAAAAGGAAAGAGAAACTGCCCCAGAACAGTGAAAAGGCCAAAAAAATAACAGCCAAGATAGCTGAATTCATCGCGTTGGATGACCAGCCGTCATCTGTTACCTTTTTTTTTCTCTTAATGCATTGCATAAAGATCGGATCGGGAAAAATCGGTATCGGCAGATTGTCAAAATCAAATGATCGGAATCGGATCGGGAGCAAAAAAAGGTGATCGGGACATCCCTAGTAAATATGTTTTGAATCGGACTGTGATAAAACCCTTACTAATCAGAACTTGGAAGAACAACCTGAGTATGAAAATATTTTTTTTCAGGTGAAATATGTTGGTAACCCTAGTGACGGAGAAAGCTTTGAGTGGAGGTGCCTCTATCGAACCAAACCTCAAGAGTACACACCGAAACCAAATCCTGGGCTTGAAATAAGCAGTAAGAAGTGTAAGGTCCAAAAACAAACATGACATCCTTCATTATTGTCTCTCTAAACCTTTTCAGCATAGCTGTCAGCTCGTATTGGTCTCGGCTTTGGTTTGCATCCCGGAATAGAAATGGACAGTCACAGAAAGGATTCAGATATGAGTGGGAATTTGGAGCTGAGCATGAAGTCCTGCAGAGTGAATGTCTCTGTGTTAGTTCCACTCTCTTCTTCTCTCCTCCAGCCTCCCATCCTGTCCGGGTTGAGGATTCCTCACATCTCCTCAGCAGCCACCATATGGACTCATCTGCATTTCAGGGTCTCTGGCAGGCAGCGAGACACTCTGAGGATCCTGCTTTAATGTTTCAGCATCCAGCAGCTCGGCTCCATCATTTCCAGTGTGGCCAGGGGAGCTAAAGCGCTAAATTGCTGTCTGGAGATACTCGGCTCTGCTCTTAAAAAAGCGACCCACTAAAATGTTCTCGCGCAGGACCCGGTGCATTTTTAATCCCTGGTTAATCAGCGGGGGCGATAGCGCGTGTAAGAAGATTAGTCCGACCCTTATTCATCCATAACAGGGCAGATCCATGTCCGTTTGTTTGAGGAGGGCACTGACATGTGACTAGCTATTTAGCTTTTAATTTCCCTGCCAATAAGATAAAAACAGTTTAATCCTGTGTACTTTTATTCTATTCTGCCATTATTGAAAGTCTCTCTTTGAGCTGCAGCTTTGCTTTGTGCTGCTGCCTGATTATATTGGACATTTTCAGCGTCTCAATC
The DNA here is from genome assembly GCF_000735185.1 of Notothenia coriiceps. Lineage (NCBI taxonomy): Eukaryota > Metazoa > Chordata > Actinopteri > Perciformes > Nototheniidae > Notothenia > Notothenia coriiceps. The sequence continues at coordinate 3,766 of NW_011353967.1, read as the reverse complement.
TTGTTTCTATAGCATTTGTAATGGAAATGGTGGTAATAAAGTTGTTGAAATGTAATCTTTAAGAGACAGAATCGTCAATACACAGATGCTTTAAGAAATAGGTTGAAGTGAAATGAACTAAGCTGGAGTCTTCAGGTCACACTTTCACGTAAATGCCCTTCAGTATTGTTTTTTAATGTTGTAGGGAGCTGGTCCAGGGGGTGACGTTTAAAATGCTACTCACTGTACTTGTAAATAGGACCCATGCTTACCATCATTAAAGGGGACCTATCATGCAAAATGCACTTTTTGATGTCTTTTATACATAAATATGTGTCCCCAGTGCGTCGAGGAACTCACGCAGAAAATAAAACCTTTTCTCTTTTCCTCCGTACCCAAACCTCTAAAAACGGGGGAACAACGAGCGGATACAGATTTGCAGCCGATATGACGTCAAATCAGCGGCGGGCCCACAGAAAGTTGCTATCGGAAATAATGCCTGAAGTGTTTTGGACTTAATCTCGTCTTTGTTTACATTAGCATGCCTCGCTAACACTCAGAGCTAACCTGTACTGGAGAGCACGTGTTTAAAAAGCAGGAAATAAAAAAAGGAACTCACCTTGTGATAAACCCGCAAGAGAAAAAGCATTTGAGCTCCATACTGTTTCAGAAATAATCCTTGATGTGGTTTAGAACAGGATGGCGTTTTATCAAAGCAGAATTTTACTTTATCTCTGGTACAATTCTGATCAGGCATTAGCTCCGCCTCCTCTTTTTTTTTTTTTTTTAAAGCTAAGGACCCAAGATCCGCGTTTGGGAATAGAGGGATATGAGGG
>NW_011353967.1:0-2942 GCF_000735185.1 Notothenia coriiceps | reverse complement strand
TGTTTCTCTAACAGGGCTGCAAAAGAGGGGTTTGAGCAGTATGAGGCGTGGCTACAATGGGTGAACTGTTTGGTATTTTAAGCAAAACACTTCACAGACATGTTTCGTATAGGTATGGCCCTACAATATATTTTTCCAATATAGCATGATAGGTCCACTTTAAGAAAGAAAAGAAAAGAAAAAGATATGTATATATGTTAGTAATTTAGTTTTTGGGAGAAGGGGCAATAAGCACATAAGTGGTTTCATCTCTAGAGGCAAATTTAGATTAATCTGCTGAAAAAAGAAATGGTTTGTGAAGTCATAATGTGGATGTTCACTTTTACTACATTTAAAGCTTAATTAAATATTTATCATGACGATCAAATTACTAAACACAGAGACATTAACTGCTTTTTGGTCTTGATTCAAGGCCTCTGGTCGTGGAACAGCTGGGCAGACAGATGTTTTTCGGGGACTCTGGTCAGGTGAAATGTACTTACTGAGCTGGAAGCCAAATACAATGAGCACAGCGTCTGAGACGATGAAGGAGATTTCCTGATGTCCACACAGCTCAGTCCTCTTTAGCAATCATTGGTTGGGCTTAGAGGAACTGAGTCTGCTGTTTGCACTTAATTATCCTTTAAGTGACTCAGGATGAAGCTGTTAGCAAAATACTTACGAGACGATGGAAGCTTTTCCATTTGGGCTGAAATATTCCAATATTCACTTTGTGGTTTTAAGGTTTAGCGATCACAGCGGAGCGCCGGAGTCTCTTTCCCCGGAGATGGAGTCTGATTCGCTGCAGCCTTCTTAATATTTCCAGGCTCCTGTAAAGCGAGGAGAGCTGCAGGGAAATCTAACGGTGTGACTGATGGAATTAACCACGGGGAATCTCCCCGGAAAACACTGGGCTAAATGACGCCTCAGTCATCAGTGACAGACGATGATTATTCTGAGGGCGGAGGGGAGTCCGACAGCACGGAGAGCGAGAAGATGCTGCAACAACAAACACTGCAGGAGGATCTCTTAGAACAAGTTATTTAGGCGCACAGATGAGAGAATTGCTGCTTAAAGCTAGAGAACAATTCAACCAACGTGAGGCCGACCAGGCTACAGTAGTAGATTTCAAGGCTTTTAATGTCATTCGTACATAGCTACAGTGTAGTTATGTCGATCACAATTAAACTGTGTTGTTCTGTATAAGCACTTTAGTATTTTGTTGTATTTGACTTAAGCTGTCACTGTTTGACATACGTTTATGTGCAATAGTTACTAAACTAGTAGATTAAGTTGAGGTAACTGTTAGAGAATAATTCTTCCTTACTCCTAAAATATTTAACCGTATTGACTGTTGACGTTTATAACCAACCCTGACTCTGTTATCTCTCTTAAAGAATATGATGAGCTTAAGCATGTTGCTGTTTATTCTTTTATCAGGAACGTGTTGGTACAGAGATATGCTGTGTGTGTGTGTGTGTGTGTGTGTGTGTGTGTGTGTGTGTGTGTGTGTGTGTGTGTGTGTGTGTGTGTGTGTGTGTTTACAGTATCCTTCCCATATCACACAGCCCATGAATAAATGAACATGTGCAGTTGTGGGAAGGCTCCTGATCTTCTCTGAGACATCGTGGGACTGCTCGTTTTGTTTTTTCCAGTCGTAACGTCTCGACTTCTCTGTATCTGAGCGGTTGAACCCGGCGGCATCTTCATCTCCGTGGCGACCGAGCTGCCGAGCTGCCGACAGCTGACCTGAATCTTTGATGGCACCCCGAGGCCCGAAAGCAGAGCCAATAATGGAGAGAAGGCCATGAAAAAAACATTGGGCTCAAACCGGCGTTGCGGGCGATTCGTCCATATGTATGAATGTGTTTATGACACTGCTGAATTATTGGGTGTGTTGTTTTCTTCCCCTGAAAAGTGAATTTATACGTGTTGGTGTGCTCCAGTGCATCTGGTTGTGATATGAAAATCTGAGCAGCCTGAAGGCAGCACGGGCGTTTACAGACACAAGCATTTTCTTTATTTTACACAAAGAAAACAAAGACATTCAAAACCATTTTGAGGAGAACTCATGCAGGAAGCCGGCCGTTTGGTTGCACAAACATCAGCGAGCGAAGAATGATTTGTTTTCCACTTCAGCTCCACATTAAGTGTGTTTTATACTTGGCAATTACTATCATGATTACAAGGGAGTCACACAAATAATCAAGTATTAAACACACCTTACTGCCAATCACTCTCACCACCCAGGTTTATTTGATTTGATTGTGTTGAGGAGTCTAACAGAACAACAACTCAAGAGTACCAGTGCTACAAGGAAGGTAATTATGTGGAAATAAACAAAACCCTGTAAAAGTTGTTTTAATGGTGTCGAAGTGACCAGAGATTATGGTTACCTTTTTGTTATACTTAAAGGTGTCATATTATGCTCTTTTTCAGGTTCAGATCAGTATGTAGTGTCTCTACTTTAAAGAGTCCTCTCCTGCTGATGTTCAGGTGTATATCAGTATGTAGTGTCTCTACTTTAAAGAGTCCTCTCCTGCTGATGTTCAGGTGTATATCAGTATGTAGTGTCTCTACTTTAAAGAGTCCTCTCCTGCTGATGTTCAGGTGTATATCAGTATGTAGTGTCTCTACTTTAAAGAGTCCTCTCCTGCTGATGTTCAGGTGTATATCAGTATGTAGTGTCTCTACTTTAAAGAGTCCTCTCCTGCTGATGTTCAGGTGTATATCAGTATGTAGTGTCTCTACTTTAAAGAGTCCTCTCCTGCTGATGTTCAGGTGTATATCAGTATGTAGTGTCTCTACTTTAAAGAGTCCTCTCCTGCTGATGTGCAGGTGTATATCAGTATGTAGTGTCTCTACTTTAAAGAGTCCTCTCCTGCTGATGTTCAGGTGTATATCAGTGTGTAGTGTCTCTACTTTAAAGAGTCCTCTCCTGCTGATGTGCAGGTGTATATCAG
>NW_011353966.1:0-1471 GCF_000735185.1 Notothenia coriiceps | reverse complement strand
CTTGAGGAACATTTTGAATGCAGGACTTTTACTGTAACAGAGTATTCCTACACTCTGGTACTTCTACTTTTACTTAAGTACAAGATCTGAGTACTTCTACTTTTACTCAAGTACAAGATCTGAGTACTTCTACTTTTACTCAAGTACAAGACCTGAGTACTTCTACTTTTACTCAAGTACAAGATCTGAGTACTTCTACTTTTACTCAAGTACAAGACCTGAATACTTGTTTGTTTGTTTGTTCACCATGTAAAGCGGCCTTGGGTCCCTTGAAAGGCGCTATACAAATGTCACCTATTATTATTATTATTATTATTATTATTATTATTAAATGTAACATTATTTTTATTTATTATTGATCATTTAATAATGGTATTTAACATTTTATTTTTAAAGACTTAACCTATAATATTCAAATGCTATAACTAAACGCTAACAGTCCCTCCCTTTTAATTTAGCAAACATGTCAAACTGAAAATGAAAATGAAACCTGTCCGTCCTCTTATGAAGGCGTCTTTATTAGGGACAGTTGGACTTTCACTCAAGGCTAAGTTAGGTATTCACATGAAGGTCAGAATGAAAAGGCAATATATTGTACACTCTACCATTTTCATTTTCATTTTGACTCAAATAACACTTAGGTGGATAAATATAACGCTAGTTTGGTGTTGCATTTTCAGTTTCAAGTTTAGATCTTAATCTGTGGGCTTCCATACATACATCAGTTTAAATAGTTCAATGAATGTAATAGATAACAGTTTAAATAGCTAAATGTAATTAATAATGGTATAGACATCCACCTTTTGCCATCCAAGTGGCATTAACTATTTCATAATATGATAATTATGGTTAAAATATCTACTTTTGTACATTCAATACCCAGCTTTTCCATTTTAGGAGCAACCAGAGGTGGAAGTACTCAGATACAAGCAAAAGTAGAAATACTCATTTGGAAAAGTACTCTGTTAAAGTAAAAGTCCTGCATTATAGCACAATATTGGCTTCCAAAATGTAATGGAGAAGAAGTATTAAGTAGCATAACATTGAAATATTCAAGTAAAGTACCTCAAAATTGTACTTAAGAACATGAGTGAATGTACTGTTACACTCCAGCACTGTCAGTAACCTCTGATCTTCGACTTGTTGATATGTCTGATCATTCAGTTGTATCGTATGTAATCTAATCCGGCCTTGTCTTCAGTCTCCATCGGTAAATAACACACTTGTTATTCATGTGTTTCCTGATCATCCTTCAGGTGCAGCCGGAGGATAGATCGCTCGCTGAAGCAAAGCATCCCACCGGACTTGTTTTGTGTGTTTGTGAGTGTGTGTGTGTGTGTGTGTGTGTGTGTGTGTGTGTGTGTGTGTGTGTGTGTGTGTGTGTGTGTGTGTGTGTGTGTGTGTGTGTGTGTGTGTAGTACGTTATACGTTAGTATAGTAGTAGTACGTACTAAGTAACGTTAAGTTACGT
>NW_011353965.1:0-1883 GCF_000735185.1 Notothenia coriiceps | reverse complement strand
CCGACTGTCGGAGTCCTTTCCATGGAGAACGCCACCTGAGGAGTCAGAGCCTCGTAGTTCCCTGCAGGACAAAATATCATCATCAGCATTTATATTATTTAGACAATTATTTAATAGAAATGACAGGAGAGGACTCTTTAAAGTAGAGACACTACATACTGATATACACCTGAACATCAGCAGGAGAGGACTCTTTAAAGTAGAGACACTACATACTGATATACACCTGAACATCAGCAGGAGAGGACTCTTTAAAGTAGAGACACTACATACTGATATACACCTGAACATCAGCAGGAGAGGACTCTTTAAAGTAGAGACACTACATACTAATATGAACCTGAACATCAGCAGAATAGGGCCCCTTTAATATCCCTTTTTTTGTAAATCAGTTAACTTTGAGACTGTTCCTCTAATTTGTTTTTAATTTTGGTAAACAATGTTGACAAGTGTTATTTTTTTTATCAGCCAGCAGTCGATTTAAAGTAATAAGTTGACAAGCTGCCAACAGACCAAATATGGGATAAATAAAGTAATATACAATCAAAGCAATTTGTGTAGGACGATATGAGACAATGCCGAGAGGGGGTCTACAAATGTTGATTAATTATTAACTAACTCAGAAATAAACGTTCCTTTCCTGACCGTTAGCTCATTATTATGCCTGTTTTTAAATGCCTTTTTAATAATGTATTTATGCTGTAATTGTTCTTAAATATCTTTTGCTTTTAATCTGTAAAGCACTTTGAATCGCCACGTGCTGAAAAGTGCTATATAAATAAAATTGCCTTGCCTTCCGACTCCTTGCTTTCAGTAGCAGGCAATAGACTGTGTGTTAGAGGTTAGGCCTTTAGTATTTCATCTACTAATTTAATTCATTTCATTCAGATGCAACTTTTTCAAACCCCAAATGCTAAGTGAATACAGTTGGAGGAGGAAAGCAGTTTGTGTCATTATTTGGGAATACATGAGTCAGCTGTTCTGTGTTTAAATCTGAGAAATAGTGTGTGTCATCATGTGTCAGCTGTAGCAGGAACTACCACAGAGGGGAATTTGAGTAATTTATCAGGCTTTCTTTTTCTTTTTGCAGACACATTTTGTCACTGGGATAGTCTCACAACTTTAAAATATGCAAGCTTGAAACTTTACAGTTGAAATCTGTATCAAGTTATTGCCAGTATTTGGTCAGATATTGCAATTGCCAAAGGATTCATGATGTCAGAGGGATTGGTAATTTTTGCATCATTATTGTCATTATCATTGAAAGATGTATTCAAATTCATCATGGAGTGATTTGATCGGCAACAAACAAAGATATGTTATTAAGTTAACAGAAAACGATTTGTAGGCTGGGACTTCCTTTGCCACACCACTTTCCTTCATTTATCAAATATTAACACATATTTTGCCACTGACAAATATTGTGTCTCCTGCAATTCGAACATTGAGTTAGGCCATATTGTATTAGGCCATATACTACCTGGATATTTAGAAGCGAAGGGTCAATTAGAAAAGAGGGGTTAGCATGCCGGACGTGGCATAGGCTATAGTCTTCTAGAAATAATGTTCAAACACAAAAAAAAAAAAAATGTCATATCTTATTTGACTGTTTTTTTGCCGGTGGCCAACTTTGTATTCCCCGAACATCAACAAGCGCTCCGGTTCCATTTGTGTGCGTCACTTTTTAGTGTCCCCTGGTTTCCGTTGTGATTTCAGCTTCTTGCAGCGTTTCATTTATGCAGCGCACATTTCCTCAAGTTGCTGAAGATGTTCCTTTATTTGCATGTGTTTTGGCACGATTGTTTTTATTTGCGTCGTTTTTGAAACTGCAGTCATTTCTTGGGCCGTTTGTACCTTTCGACCTCCGTAGATAGTATGGATCA
>NW_011353964.1:0-2252 GCF_000735185.1 Notothenia coriiceps | reverse complement strand
AATATATTGAACACTGTGCTGCTGTCATTTCCCCCTAATGATAACCTGAGATGGTGAATTATAACTCACAATGAAAATTGTTCAGGAAAGTGGGTATAGAGTAGACATGTAGAACTAGATAAGCTTATGATAAGCCAGCCTTGTCTACTTATTAAGGAAAAGTGGGAGGTTCTTTTTAATGAACATTAGCTTCTCTGCTTTATCAGCCATAAGTCTGTTCCTCTTCTCATCAAGCACATGAGAGGCAGCGCTGAACAGTCTCTCGCTGTCAGTGCTTGTGATTTGATCTTACTCCGCATATTTGTCCGGGTGTTTTGATTTCAAGTGGTGGAGTAATCCCGAAGTGGTGAAAGTCTTTGCAGTTACACCCCCTTGAGAAATGTCAGCTGAACACGTTTTACAAATCGCAATCCGCGCCTCTTTCTCTGATATTTTTAAATATCTCCAAGCGGCAGACATGTTGGCTGTGAGCCAGCCGCGAGCATGGTCGCGCGCCGTGCTTGTCGCCGCGTTTTGATTACGTCATCACAACAACACGTTAGCTTACCAACGTAACCCTGTTCTCTGACATTCTGTGATATTTTTTCGGTGCTAAAACCATTTTCGGCCGATAATTTTCGGCGGCCGAATATTCGGTGCATCCCTAGTGTTTATAATTGCGTACTTCTACTACTTAGGGAAAATGTGTTTAAATTGTTTAACACTACAGTAAATATTGAAGGTACTGCATAAGGCATGCAAACACGTAAAAAGATGGAACTACAACAAAACCCAACACTTCTACTATTGACCAATGGACAAACTTCAGTCTTCATGTCATTGGAACTTGGAAAAAACTGTCTTTTTTAACCTTGAATGTACAATAACACCCTCTTTTTCTGCAGAACGTTTCCAGAAAGTCTTTGAAAATCTTTCCCAAATAGTTGATTGTATTTGTTCTGTTAACATGACCTTTTGTTATTGGCTGACCCTAAACACCTAACCCAGAAATGACTGTTCATAGGACACCTTTCCATTATCTGTAAGTCCACTTCCTGGTCATTGAGTTTAATAATATTACCATGATGAGAAAATAATCACAATCCTCTCTGTGTATGTAGGCCTATTACAGAGAGTCAACTACTTAATTTTTAAACTATATGCATTTAAATATCAACAAAAATCTATTTATTTTTCAGTATCCATTTACAAGAATGTCAATGCGTGTATTATATTATCTCCCAGCGTCCTCTTGCCTGCCCTTCACCTCCTGACAGAGAGTGAAGTGCTCACTGCCATTACTCTGAGCCGCATCGGCTATAAATTATAATATCTATTGCTCCCGTAGGCATGTCTACTGTATTTAAGTATATCTTTTTTTTTTACATTGAGGGTATAACTAAGTTGCAGAATGAGTTGCTAGTGGTTTTTTAGAGTTGTTGTGTGTGTGTGTGGCTGTGACAGTTACTGTCTTCCCCTTAGAGTGTGTGTCATGAACCAAATGTGGCTGCCACAGCATCGTGTTCGTTGAAAATCTTCCAAATCTGGTCACAGGCCGATAGATCGGTGCGTCTGCAGTTCTTAGACCTGTCCTTACAAAACTCATCTTACACATGTGGTTTTTTTGGCCTTTACTTTAGGTTTGGTAAATTGAACTTGAGACGTATACATGTGCTCTTTACTCTCTACACTGATGATTGTCGTACAAACACACCAAATCAAGTCATCATTAAGTACTCTGATTATACTGCAATAATATCTCTGCTCAGTAACACAGACGACCCTGAGCTGCACCAACAGGCTGTAAATCAGGTGGTGGAGTGGACTGATAACAATGCTCTTGAGATCAACACCAAGAAAACTGAGGAAATCATTTTTGGCTCACACTCTGAGTCCCATAAAGTCCCCATTGTCATCCATACAGATGAAATCAAGCAGGGAGTTTCATACAAATACTTGGGTGTAATGATTGACCATCTGCTGTCATGGAAGGATCACATTGAGTATCTGAGCAAAAGGACAAAACAAAGAATTGATATTCTCTGCCGTCTTAGGTCTTTTGGGGCGAGCAGAGAAATTCTTCTGTTGTTCTTTACATCTGTGATCATGTCTATTCTGCAGTACTGCAATACTACCTGGTACAAATGTTTGTCAGCCGCTTTTAAAATCAAAACTGCTCCACCTGTTAAAAATCTGCTCAAAGATTGTTGGTCAACCCTGTCAGAGACTCTATGACTCAGCCTATCATAACAACCTAGTGAGGCTGTCCAACA
>NW_011353963.1:0-1668 GCF_000735185.1 Notothenia coriiceps | reverse complement strand
CTGCATGAGTGCCTCAAAATAAAAGGATGTGAGCAGATGGCAAATAACAACATGCAGCCACGCACGCACGCACGCGCACACACACACACACACACACACACACACACACACACACACACACACACACACACACACACACACACACACACACACACACACACACACACACACACACACTCTTTTGGTTTAAAGCTGCCAAACACACTGCTGTTCATCTCTTCTCTCTAAGTGGCTCGGCAGCAGAAGGCCTCCTTATCGCAGGCGTGACAATCGGCCATATTTAATCCTCTGAGGATCATAATTAGGTTTGCACACGTCCCTTCTCAGAGCCGTTTTGCTTGCCGATTTTTCCTATTACTACGCCTTTCACGTCTGACCCTGCGTTAGTCCCTTAAAACTGTGATTCATGTCCCCCCCTGCAGGGATTGGGCGTCTTTAAAGTGTTTTGATTTGTGTGACACAGCAGCATTGACTCTTTGAGAAACACCCGTAAACAAGCTTATTTATCTGAGTAAATGAGGCTATTACTAGTCAAAGCTTCTCTTGTAGAAATCTAAAGATCAGGCGAAACATGTGGCGTAGCTTAAGTGTCTTTACAAAATATATAGTATAGAAAAAAACGGTGTCTGTGCTGAACATCACGTCCAACAGAAGTGAAGTGTAGAATACAATCGGATGCATTACGCCCAAAGCATCCAAATGCCACGGAAATAAAAACCAGCATTCCTTTTCCACATAATTGGAAAGTGGCTCGTTCCCTGAAGATGTTGAACCCTGTTATGAATGTTTTATGGTATTTCTGTCCCAGTCTCTTCAGTCGAGGCTAAAATCAAAGCATTGAAAAAATACATTCATGCTTGATCATCTAAGGCAGCATTTAGGGACACAATCTGGTATTTAAATGGTTGTTATTACTTTTGTAAAACAGCATTTTGTCGAGGTCAATCAACAGGTGGAAATGTGTGTTTTCATTATTTTTGAAATACTTTCAAATGTGGTTATTAAGTGTTATTTCCTGAAGTGTGTTATATAGGTTTTTAGTGCATGTCAATGGTCTGCAAAGGCTCAAATTCCAAAGTTCCCACTCGCGCTTCTATTGGCTAGCGTTCCAACACATTGTACGTGATAGGCTAAGGGGCGGGACATCTCTTATCGGTTGACCAATCACAACAGAGCCGGCCAGGTAACCAATGTAGAGACACTATATACTGATATACACCTGAACATCAGCAGGAGAGGACTCTTTAAAGTAGAGCCACTACATACTGATATACACCTGAACATCAGCAGGAGAGGACTCTTTAAAGTAGAGCCACTACATACTGATATACACCTGAACATCAGCAGGAGAGGACTCTTTAAAGTAGAGACACTACATACTGATATACACCTGAACATCAGCAGGAGAGGACTCTTTAAAGTAGAGACACTACATACTGATATACACCTGAACATCAGCAGGAGAGGACTCTTTAAAGTAGAGACACTACATACTGATATACACCTGAACATCAGCAGGAGAGGACTCTTTAAAGTAGAGACACTACATACTGATATACACCTGAGCATCAGCAGGAGAGGACTCTTTAAAGTAGAGACACTACATACTGATATGCACCTGAAGCTGAGCAGAGTGGCCCCTTTAACACTCACATTGCTTTATGAAGT
>NW_011353962.1:0-1384 GCF_000735185.1 Notothenia coriiceps | reverse complement strand
GCTATAACAGCAACTCTTTTTTCCTTGCGTTTCTTTTTTTTGTGCTACTGAGTGGAAACAAAAAATACCATCCACCCTGGGGACTATGAGGTCAGAGCCTGCTTTCCTCCAGCACACTACTGGGGATCAGCCTCCACTGTATCTGAAGCGTAAATGGGAGATATATGGATGCCATAAATTCCGGTGTGCTGCTTTGTGTGTGTGTATGTGTATGTGTATGTGTGTGTGTGTGTGTGTGTGTGTGTTTGTATTAAGCTCTTTGGTTCCATTTGGCAGCCCTTGTGGCAGAAGATGATTTAAAGGGGATGAAATCCTCAGCGCACTAACGCCATAGCCCTTCACCGCTAAAAACTCTCTAAAGCGGAAAAGGTTAATAACCACCCCCCCACCCATTATCTCCTTTACCCGACATTTAGAGAGCGACCAGGGAGGGGGAGGGGGCTGTATATAGCTCGAGGCCCTGTGATTGGATGGCTCCCGGTAATGTTCTAAGATATTCAACAAATATGACCCAGGCCTCACTCCACTCGGTATGATTTTGAAAATTGATATAGCATTTTTTTAAACGTTTTGTTCTGTTGTTGTCATGGATTAGGTTTTGTTTATTCCTATTTGTTATTTCCGTAACTCTTGCTCATGTGCGCGGGGAGGGGGGTGATGAGGGCGCTGCAGCACCCCCTAGCGGCAGGCAGGTGGTGCGGAGCTCCCCTGTCTGAATTATTATTTGACGGTTATTGCTGCTCCCGCTGTGCATAATCTGTGTAATATGTAGCCAATAAATTCCACATTGTTGGTAAAATAATATTTTACATCTTTGTAGTCTGTGTGCTCGCCAGTGGCGTCGCCTGGCCTGCCCTGAATGTTTTTTCTGTAGCCCCGGACAATTCTACCTCAATAATATAATACATTAACCGTGCTTTACGTGAACCTCATCATGACACTAGAGAGGACGGCAGGACTGTAATTTCCCGTGTTCAGTGAATGCAACAGAGGCAAGACACCAGACCAATCAGAGAGTTGCATGGAAATAAAAGTGTGCTTGTGTCATTCAAGCTCGGCTCTGTGTGTGTGTGGAAATAGCGCATTTAGTGTGAGAGAGAAAGAGAGAGAGAGAGAGAGAGAGAGAGAGAGAGAGAGAGAGAGAGAGAGACCGGTGCCAACAGGGACCGTGTTGTTAGAATCTGGTTAGCTAGCTGCACTAACAGACATAAGGAGCTGTTTGTTCCACAACAAGCTGGAGGAGAGCTCTCCTCTCAGACTGAGAGGCTCAGGTGAGCTAAAGGACTCTCTGAGTGTTTAGATAGTTAACTTTAGTCTAAGTTATCTCAGTGGGTCTCAAACGGTTTGGTCACAAATTATTCAAAAGATTATTTCCGTGGCACAC
>NW_011353961.1:0-4231 GCF_000735185.1 Notothenia coriiceps | reverse complement strand
AGAAGAGACATGAAGAAGAGGGGACACATGTTGATGTAGAAGAGACATGAAGAAGAGGGGACACATGTTGATGTAGAAGAGACATGAAGAATAGGATTTTGCACAATAGGTGACCTTTAAGAAAATCCAGATTGCACAATGTTATGCCTGCCGAATAATGAGACTATCTGTTGGTTCCTTATAAGCTTTGAAAAAGGAATGCCTCCTGGGAAAATAGTTATAATGCACGAAGGAAGAGGATTGCACTTGAGTTGCGGTTATACTCGTGAATTTAAATGGTAGTTAAACAGAGGCTTTGTAGTCTGAACCAAAAACAGCAAAATCGACACTCCTTTCATTCTTAAGTTTTCACAATAAAAGCATTCAACCTACTCGATGCATTACAGCTCCACAAAAAGAGCAATATGCCACGAGACAATTCAACTTAATCTCAAAGCTCAAACTAAATATGTTATTATTTCCACGTAGTAATGTAAACTTTGAAAACTCTACCCGGCAACCGACAGTTGAGGAAAAGTTGACGAAGTGGGAAAGCAAATAAGAAAAAGTTCCACCTAGCAACATCATTAAGAAACAAAACTTTCCACTTTTTCCGTCCGGTTTACACCCAATACTTCTTCCATACTGGCGAGCTGACCTGACCTTTTTTTTTTTTACATTTTCCCCATGTTCTCACACCATGCTGTTTCTGTTGTTGTGGCTCTGACACATTCTCACACACACACACACACACACACACACACACACACACACACACACACACACACACACACACACACACACACACACACACACACACACACACACACAGCCTGCTATAGGAGAAGTCAATTCAAAATAAACTTCTGCCCACACAGGAGAGTTTTGAGTTAAGGCAACACAACTTCTTGGTTTTGGCCGTAGGTTATAATCGTGTTAACTAAATATTAAGTTCCTCTTTTAGTTTCACACGGGACGTTAACATCTTCTTTCCGGGTTTAAGTGCTGTGTTAATTTAATGATTGGCTCCATGGTACTCTCCCGGCGAGTTGCATTAAATGTTTTTGAGTCATCAGGTCCACAAGGGACGGCTATGGTCTTCGTTTAGCCAATGATGTCATCTCCCATGTCCATGAGGGTCCACGTTCAGCCCAAAATGTTGAGATCCCTAACTTATTTCTCGAAGCTAACGCTAATAGCAACCTCTTCGTTCCACACTCCAGTCCAGTTGGTGGTTGCTCTTGCTGGTTTGAGAAAGGAAAGAGAAAGCATTGACGCACTGAAGGAGTGTTTTGTAGAGAGGTTGCGGCTGCTACCGTTCCCCACGTGAAGATGATATAAAATGGCGTTGAATTTCTCTCAAACAAAGGGAAGTGTTGTGCATACTTGGAGCGCCAGATATTGCATTATGAATTGAACCAGGTTTAGTTCTTCGAGACCGGCAACAATGTTATTGCAACAGTTTGTAGTATTGTTAATTGTAGACTGTTAAACACCTGAACTAAGAACATCCATAACATTCACCTGTTTGCAACTTACAAATGAGGTTTCACTTGTATATAGACTCTTATGGCACTACTTCTATTCTATGTTATTGTATTTACTTTAGGGCTGAACGATTAATCAATTTTAAATCGAAATCGCGATTTTAAATTATGCAATTATCAAATCGCAAAGCCTGCGATTTCTTTTAGTTTTTAATTAATTTTTTTTTTTTTTTTTAAGTTTTTGTTCTTCTTGTGTGTCAGTCATCCCCACCAATCAGAAGTGCTGTGCTCCACATGCACCAGCCATTGTTAACCAATCAGAAGTGGCCCATGATAGAAGGTGATAGACAGATTGATCCAATCACCTGCCAAGTATTTTTGAAAGTGCCTGCCCTTTCCAAATGGCTTCCAATGGAGCTCTCCTAGAAGGTTTGGTGAAGCCATCTGAGTCAGGTTAGTAATGCTCCATCACATGTTTCTATTACAGGGTGAATCTGAAACTGAAGCGTGACTTTAAAGCAACCCAACGGAAGTTTCATGTAAGTTTAGTTCTTTCACTCGTAGCTCGGGCTGCGGGGGTGCTAGACGGGAGCACGTTGATACGACCTTCCTAGCCGGAGATATGGCCGCATTTTACAATAAACCTCCGTTGGGTCGCTTAAAAACAAATATCGCAAATCGAATCGCAATAGCTGTCAGAAAAATCACAATTAGATTATTTCCCCAAATCGTGCAGCCCTTATTTACTTGCAATATTATATCTGGTTTATTGTGTTGCACTGTTGGAGGAGCCTGGGACCTAAGGTGTTCATCGACATAACTGTAGCTATGTACGAATGACCATAAAAGCCTTGAATCTCGATTAGCATGAGATGTTGTTCTTGGTTTCCATGCTCCTACAGTATGGTCAAACAAACGTTAACATAAAAACATGTAGGAAAACACAAGAAAGTGTCCATCCTTTCAGCCCCGCCAAACACAAGTGATTCATGCAAATATATGATATCTCCTCTCCTCTGTTGGAGTCTGTTTAGTTTCAGCAGAGATAAATGAGACCTACCATGAAAACACGAGTGTGTCTCCTCACGTCGTCACCTTTCCTTCACCATATTTAGATTTAAATGTCAGGAAATAAAGTTTCCCCTCCATCAGCGGCTCCCATCATGCATCACTTCGGGACGGCGTGGGCGGAGTCCCGCTGTCAGGTCAGAGGAAATCGCTTCAGTCTTTCAATGAATACATAAGCAGGCCCCCTCCGTCCTCCCATGATGCCTTGCAGCGCTGCGCTCACTGTGTTTGAATAGAAGCGGCGCCCGCGGAGCCCATTTTCCCTCCAGAGCCGACCCCCGCCCCGCTGCATGCTGGGAAGACACCTTCATCTTGTCATTCAGCGGCCCTACTCGTCCTGCTCTCAAGGAGAAACCTTCCTCTCCGCTTTGTGTCGTGTGGATCGAGGAAAACAGTCCGGCCCGTCGGGAATCAACCCGTGAATCTGAGCTGTGATTTTATTCAACAGCGACCTCATCAAGAGGACGAACTCAGAGACTAAATAAGAGTTCAGAGTTCTTTAAAACAACAAGAAAACTCCACAAATATTCACATGAATTAAGGGTTTAATAAACAAGACATCCTCTTTAAATTGCCTAAAACAACTAGATCTATGTTATAGTTTTGTTTACTGACAAAGTTCCTCAAACCAATAAGAGAACACCAAAGAATATTCACATAAACTATTAGAGTTAACGGTATAATAAGCAACATTTCCTCTATAAAATGCCCCAAAAACTAGACCTATAGTATGTTTTTAGTTGGTTTTTGTACTGACTATATCAATCCCAAATAATCAGAATATGTATTTAAGGACAAGAAGAGAAAGCTCTCATATTTATAATACAAAAACTAAATAAGGACAAGGAACTGAACTCGGAAATTGTCTAACAATAACGTCCAAAATCGAGAATCGAAAAGGTTTTTGTTTTTTTATTAGGAACCACATTGAAACTTTTGAATGTACCAGAGTTTGAGTTTTTCTAAGAACGAAAACCCCAGGCTCAGTAAAAAAACAATAATTGTAACCTTAAAGGTCCCATGTCATGCTTTTCTGGTTATTACCCGTCCCCTTGTGTGTTATGAAGGTTTTTCTGCATGTAAACGGTCTGCAGAGTCACAAACCCTCAAAGTACACCCTGTATGGAGTAAAACTCTAACACAGAGAAGACCTGTCTATGCTGCCCCCAGGACGCCTCGTTGGACATTTCTCTTTTTCCATTGTTTGCTTCCTGGGTTCTGATAAGTAAAACCTCTATAAACTCTGACTATAGGCGCTTTCACACCGGAGTACTTTTCCCAGTTTAGTTCCGAAAATGTGCGTTCTCACCAAAAAAAACCGGACCTAGGACTTAGTTCATGAGAACCTTTTTACCCCCTTTTCAGTCCCTGCTAGAGAGCAGGTACTTTAGTGGGAGAAAAAGGTTCCCATTTCTGATTGGCTGGGCGGATTGCAAACCACCCCCCGTAAAACTCTGAAAACGTTTTGTGAAGCCGCCATTTTATTATCCTCGCATTAGCATTAGCATTAGCCCAGCGCACAAACGCAGTGAGACTAACTTATGGCAACACAAAAGAAAACGTGGGAGCGGTGGAGATGAGGAGGTGTCGGCGTTCTGGCGTGTAACGGAGGCGTGTGGCGCAGTGGATAGAGCCTTGGTGTTGGGATTGCAGGTTCAAACCCCACTGCAGTCAGCATGTCGTTGCGTCCCTGAGAC
>NW_011353960.1:0-3015 GCF_000735185.1 Notothenia coriiceps | reverse complement strand
GGAGCAATGTAACCGCCTATAATGTATTACCATGTGCTGTAGCTTAGGCTGAATGTTTGTAATTTCTTGGTTATTTCTTCCGATGTATGTGTGTGAATGTTGTTTGTATGTTGTACTTGTTTGTTATTTGTTTTCTTGGACTAAACGAGGTGATTCACCTCAAGGGGTTTATCCTAATAAAGAATTTCAATTTATGACGTCCGCTGGCGCATCATAAACACGTCGGATAGTGAAAGTGCAGTCGGATTCTCTAAAGCACCGCAGTCTCTTCTCCTAAGTCCTTTTGAATTCTCCTATCCACTATCCCTTAACCCCGTGACGTTTCACACAGAGGTCAAGGACTAGTGGATAGGAAAAGACGATAGGAGCTGATTTTTGGACAATTCGACTGCAACCCCAGAACCCCTTACCATCTCCCAGAGGTACGGGAAGAGCCGGTCTCCGAAATAATCCGTGGCTCCGATGGGAAGCTGAGCGGGGAGGTTATCGATGGAGCACATCAGGATCCCGTTACCCTCCACACTGCGGGACAAGAAGCACCAAGAATCTTTAAAACTGTGCCGTCGAATCACAATACCCTTTAACACTGTCAGCGTTAAAGGTCACCTATTATGCAAAATCCACTTGTTCATGTCTTTTATACATCAACATGTAGCAGGTGGTGTTATTTTTGTTCTATTTTTATTTGATCTTAATATAAATAAAAGTTTTATTTTATTTTTTATATCGATTTATTTTTATTTTATGTGTTTATATAAATATTTATATTCTATTTTACTTATTGGATATTTTACCTGACAAGCAGAGGTTGCGCTAGACTTTTTCGCTGCCCGTCATTTTGACGGACAGGATCGTGTTATGCCCTGTTGAGCATGCCCACCTCGCGGGAGCGCGCCACAGCGTAAAGCATAAACTCCCAGACATTTCGATGATTTGTACGGTTAGGTCTGGAAACGACATAAGGGCATAACACCGGAGCCCTGCTGCGGGGAAACTTTGGCGCTGTTCCGAGTTCTTTCTAATCCGTCAAAATCACGGACTGCTTTCAGATTTTTCCGTCATTGTCAAAAGAATTCCGTCATAGACGAAATATATTCGGTTAACGCGACCTCTGCTGACAAGCTATGTTAATATTAAACTTATTTGATCTTTTTTTTTTAAATATATATTTTTATTTTCTATATATTTATTTATACTATACTATTACCTCCTATGTTAATATGAATATAATTATTCCTCTGTAATCCATTTTATCGTTTTTCTTAAATTTCACTTATACTGTATGTTTATACAAACAATATTATTCTTTTTAATTTATTCTTTTACTTTTATTTATTTGTATTTATGAGTGAGAGTGAGAGTGAGGATCAGATTACCTTTTAAAAAGATATATATATTCATTTTCAGTTATTTTATTATAACTTCCTTTTTTCTCACTTTCACCTTTTTAATAAAATGTTTTCCTTTTATTTAGACTGACTGGCTGCAGATCAGATCAGCTCAGTGAGAGGTATTACAGGTGGGATCAGATTACCTGTCGTGGTCCACGTGCTGGTCGGCGTCGTACATACAGAAGGGTTTATCGATGGTGGTGCACTCGTTCATGAAGCCTATGGATCCCCCGGTGTCAGCGGAGATATCGCAGATGGCCAAAAGTCTGCAGAAAGAGAGAGAGGAAACGTTTTCAGGAGGTCAGAGCGACACGCTGAATTGTCACCGTGTACACAGGAGCCCAGATAGGGAGGTGACCTCTGACCTCTGTGGAGATACAGCAGCTATACACTGTGTGCTTTCACTGAAGCACATATTCAGCTGTCAGTAAACCACATTTAGAGAGATCAAGGACATGTATTCATCTGCTACTGGTGAATAGATAAAGTCCCTGAAAGGAAAACATATGTAAAATGTCTGCAAACAGCTTCCTTTTTAAGAGTCAAGTGCACAATAATGCCTTTAAGAAGCAAACATAACTGGCAACGTGCTGATTTAGAGAGGACTCTTTAAAGTAGAGACACTACATACTGATATACACCTGAACATCAGCAGGAGAGGACTCTTTAAAGTAGAGACACTACATACTGATATACACCTGAACATCAGCAGGAGAGGACTCTTTAAAGTAGAGACACTACATACACCTGAACATCAGCAGGAGAGGACTCTTTAAAGTAGAGACACTACATACTGATATACACCTGAACATCAGCAGGAGAGGACTCTTTAAAGTAGAGACACTACATACTGATATACACCTGAACATCAGCAGGAGAGGACTCTTTAAAGTAGAGACACTACATACTGATATACACCTGAACATCAGCAGGAGATGACTCTTTAAAGTAGAGACACTACATACACCTGAACATCAGCAGGAGAGGACTCTTTAAAGTAGAGACACTACATACTGACATACACCTGAACATCAGCAGGAGAGGACTCTTTAAAGTAGAGACACTACATACACCTGAACATCAGCAGGAGATGACTCTTTAAAGTAGAGACACTACATACACCTGAACATCAGCAGGAGAGGACTCTTTAAAGTAGAGACACTACATACTGATATACACCTGAACATCAGCAGGAGAGGACTCTTTAAAGTAGAGACACTACATACTGATATACACCTGAACATCAGCAGGAGAGGACTCTTTAAAGTAGAGACACTACATACTGATATACACCTGATAGCAGGAGAGGACTCTTTAAAGTAGAGACACTACATACACCTGAACATCAGCAGGAGAGGACTCTTTAAAGTAGAGACACTACATACACCTGAACATCAGCAGGAGAGGACTCTTTAAAGTAGAGACACTACATACTGATATACACCTGAACATCAGCAGGAGAGGACTCTTTAAAGTAGAGACACTACATACACCTGAACATCAGCAGGAGAGGACTCTTTAAAGTAGAGACACTACATACTGACATACACCTGAACATCAGCAGGAGAGGACTCTTTAAAGTAGAGACACTACATACTGATATACACCTGAACATCAGCAGGAG
>NW_011353959.1:0-2052 GCF_000735185.1 Notothenia coriiceps | reverse complement strand
GAACCTGAACATCAACGCACAACCCACTGCACCACACGCCTCACATATACATAACATAATGTTACCTAAGAAGCATGCATAACAAAAGTATTAAAGATAGCCCAAGGTTGAGGTTTGTGATCAAGGAGCACAAACTGATAAACTGGGTCAAAATATTTCCCCGACAATCAGCAGTGACTAAAGATGTGAAAACAGTGGCATCCGTTTGGTTCTGAGGAAGAACAGGTGTCACGGCTTGTGGTTTTTTGTTCCGAGATGTCTGTGCAGAACAACAGCAGCTGCAAAAGCTCCGTTGTTAAAGGCAGAAAAAAAAAACATGTTCTTGGAAAGTGACAGTTTGTTATTTAAAGATGTGTTTTCTCACCTTGGTTTTGGGACCTGATCCTCGGGAACAGGTGTCCACGCTGTCTCGCTGTTCCTCTGCTCTTTGAATTTGCCACTGAAGGCCTTCTCGATGTCGTCCATGTAGAAAGCGCACACTGCAGAGCCGGTGATGCTGTTAGAGACCAGAGAGGGAGATGGCATCAGAAAAGATGGGGACAAAGGTCTGGAATCAGCATACTGTCAACGTCTGGTGTAGCTTCTATCTTTTTTATTAAGGAGAGCTCAGCATATAGCAAAGGGTTGAAACATGGACATGGAAATACTTGTTGTCCTGCTTTTATCTTGCCTTTTTTTAACTGTTTGCCTTAAATAATTGTAAAGCAATATGTAACCTTGTAAGCACAGTTATAACATTATTTTTACATTTCTGTGGAGTGTTTATGTCAAGGAATATATTAGCAAAAGAACTCATTTTGTATATATTTGTCTACATTATATTACATTTTATTTACAGTAGCCGATGTATTATTCAGAGGAACTTACAATAAATGCAATAAACAAGGAAATACAAACTCAGATCTTCAAGAAACCTGCATGACATGTCCTTCAAAATAAGCCATATCATTGTTAGTGCTGGTGCGTTAGTCTTTATTGACTTACAACTTCTAAGTACTAATTTTGTTTGTGTTGGTTGGCCAAGATGCAAAGGAAACAGGTGGGTTTGAGTCTTAACAAATAACAAATGTATAACGGGATAGGACTTTGCTATTCGTATATCTCTCCCAAAGAATAACACGTGCTCAAACCACAGCTGACACTGCGCAGAGACAACATGTTTCTAACCTGTTGGCCTGCGTGGTGAAGACGCCCAGCACGGCCGGCCGGTGGTTGATCTGCAGAACGTTTGTCAGCGACTGCAGAACATCGAAGTAGAAGAAGGAGTCTCCCGGCACGGAGCAGTTCAGCCGGGCTTTGAGGAATGACGTCCAGTAACGTTCCAGCACCCTCGGGGAACCGCCATTATCATTCTTACAGACACGAGCGACTCTGGAGAAAACCACCTGAGGGGAAAGGAGGGGAAGATCCATTACTGCCAGAGATGGGAAACACATCCTTTACTCAAAATACTCTGGTGAAAGTAGAAGTACTGACTAAACTTCTTTACTCAAGTCAAAGTAAAGAGGCTTTGAAATGTACTTCAGTAAAAAGTACCCATAACTAGCAGCTGTTTTAAAGAGTACCTGACCTCCCTTTATATTAATAGAACAATAATGTCATTGTTAGCTAATGAATGTTTCCATGCTGAACAACGGCAACATGACAACGTTTTCATTGGTCCCTCTTCTTTAGAGAAGACCAGGAAATGATGGATACACGGATCGTGTTCAAATCAATAGGCACGCAATGACTCTAAATAATAATGATCACGCCACCAAACACACATTCCTAAAGGAACCAGCCTGTTTGGAAAATGTGAGAAGTAGAAAGTACAGGTATTTGAGTTCAACATGTAAGAAGTAGAAAGTACAGGTATTTGAGTTCAACATGTAAGAAGTAGAAAGTACAGGTATTTGTGTTCAACATGTAAGAAGTAGAAAGTACAGGTATTTGTGTTCAACATGTAAGAAGTAGAAAGTACAGGTATTTGTGTTCAACATGTAAGAAGTAGAAAGTACAGGAATTTGGGTTCAACATGTAAGAAGTAGAAAGTACAGGTATTAGTGTTCA
>NW_011353958.1:0-1916 GCF_000735185.1 Notothenia coriiceps | reverse complement strand
TCTGTTTACACAGTCACGTGTGGGGACACGCCTCCCTTATGGGGACACAAGGGAGGTCCCCATGAGGGGAATCATTCATTTTAGAGTAACAACTTGGTTAGGGTTAGGGTTAGGTAAGGCTCCAAGAAATGCATGTAAGTCAATGTAATGTGACCTGAAGTTATGTATACATAGAGTGTGTGTCTGTGTTTGAGAGTGTGTGTGTGTGTGTGTGTGTGTGTGTGTGTGTGTGTGTGTGTGTGTGTGTGTGTGTGTGTGTGTGTGTGTGTGTGTGTGTGTGTGTGTGTGTGTGTCTTACAGGCTCTCCAGGCTCTTGGTTCCCGTCAGATCTGGGAACTCGGTGAGATCTGCGGCTCCGTTCAGAGAGCTGAGAAACAGAAAGAGAGTTTGAGTTTATTTGAGAAATTTCTCTAGAAATGGACAAAAATAACGTGAATTTTCCTCCACTTTTGTTTGTATTTTTGGAGTAATTAGTGTCTGAATTTAAGGAGGCTGCAGATAATTTACTGGGGAGGAACCAAATGTAATTTATTGGAAATATTTGGTGCATTTATTGTGATTTTTCGAATATCTGTTTCTATATTTAACGCTGTTATGACGTTGTAGTTTCCTCACAGTGTTCGCAGCTCAGGCAGATCCTGAAAAGCAGATCGTCCAACAGACTGGATCGGGTTGTCGTAGAAAAATCTGTAAAAACACAATAACATAAAAACCAGGGGGATTCAATTTAGAGAAATACACAATTTAATCGAGGCCACGTTTTGGTTAATTTGTGTACAAGAAATAACTATAGAAAAACAAAGTGATGATGCACACATCCATGTTGGGTTTATTTGTAATTTTCTCCATATTTTCCCTTCTTTTGGTGTAATATTTTGACTATTTTTTTTAGCCTTTAACAATTATTTTAAAACATTTATACTGAACCAAAACAACAGGTATTTTCTGCTGTCAAGTGGAATAATTAGGGAAATATTTTGGCCAAGTAAAGTTAGTTTAATCCGTGAAAAATCCAAGTCTATGGATCGTTTTTACCAATAACAATCAAGAAATCAAGGCCACATGTTGCTTCATTTATGCCCTAGAGATAGCTAGAGTACACATCTTTGGTAATTACCATTGTTATGACCCTGAGATGTTTGTGCCACGTAATAAATGTGATGTGTGGTACCTACATGGTGATCAGCGAGGGGTTCCCGATGAAGGCTTGCTCCGGGATCGACTGGATGTTGTTACTGTGAAAACCACTGGACAGGAAACACAAGACGAATCCGTTTTAATCTCTCCATTGTAGGTAAAGAAGGAATAATAATGGAGTCTATATATATGGTTATATTAGAACTTAACTTTGCAAACAACTTTTAAAAATACATTGCGTCCAACAACCGACAACTCCGCCCTCTATGTTAGAGGCAGAGCTGGAGTATGACGGGGGATCGACACCAATCTCCCGGGGGGAGGTCACTGAGGTCGTCAAACAACTTCACAGTGGCAAAGCCCCGGGGGTGGATGAGATCCGCCCAGAAATGCTGAAGGCTCTGGGTGTTGAGGGACTGTCATGGTTGACACGTCTCATCAACGTTGCGTGGAAGTCGGAAACAGTACCGAAGGAGTGGCAGACCGGGGTGGTGGTTCCCCTTTTTAAAAAGGGGGATCAGAGGGTGTGTGCCAATTACAGAGGCATCACATTACTCAGCCTCCCCGGGAAAGTTTACTCTAAGGTACTCGAAAGGAGGGTCAGGCCGATTGTCGAACCTCAGATTGAGGAGGAACAATGCGGATTCCGTCCTGGTCGTGGAACGACGGATCAGCTTTTTACTCTCGCAAGGATCCTGGAGGGGGCCTGGGAGTACGCTCATCCAGTCTACATGTGTTTTGTAGACTTGGAGAAGGCGTATGACCGGGTTCCCAGGGAG
>NW_011353957.1:0-2387 GCF_000735185.1 Notothenia coriiceps | reverse complement strand
GTATCCTTTTGTTGAACTGTCTGTTTAAAATTAATCGAAGCATCAGACTAAAAAAGCTTTTGAAAATAATATTATATTTTGATTTAGGTCAAAATATTATATTTGTAAACCTGAAGAGTCAGTGCCAGTGCCTCACCAGCCATGAACCTCACTGCAGAAGCTTATATATAGACATCTAAGTTTTCTGTGCCCCACCACTTTTGTACATATAGAAACGCCACTGTATATCTGAGACCTATAATATATTGATGAAAAACAGTATAATAGGGGACCTTTAAAACTCTTTGCATGGCTACATACTGTAGTTGTAAAGAAGGGTTAGCAGGTTTTGAAGAAGGAAGGCAGGTATCATCCAGGTCTGACAGACAGTCAGGCTGGCTGCTATCCTGTTTTCATAAAACATTTTAAAGTCTAACCTTTATATCATTCTAACTCCATAAACTTTGCTGTGCCAAGACTCGTTAAGAGCTCTGCCGCTGTGTTTATAACTCTGACAGCTTTATTGTGTACCTTGTGTACAGCTTCAGCAGCAAGTCAAATCCCTGGCATGTGTAAATAGACTTCAGGTGATTTTGTAGCTCGCTAGACAGTCGTGACTGATTTATAGGCAGTACGTCAAACACAAGCTGAATAATCCAGCAGGCAAATAAAGATGAAGCTGTGCTCTCTCGGGTACACTCCAGCTGCTACTGCTTCCAATGTAAACACACACGCACGCACGCACGCACACGCACACCCACACACACAGGTCAGAACAGTGTGTTTGATAATGTGTGTTTTTAAGGTTTGTGTCCGTGCAGTCGTAGGTGTTCATGGTTCAGTCGTCTTTTGTGTTTGTGTACAGTAGTGGAATGTAACAAAGTACATTTACTTAAGTATTATTTTTGGCAGACTTGTACTTTACTTGAATATTTCTATTTTATGCTCCATACAGTATAATCTTACATATTGTTCATTCTCCTCCCCTACATTAATGTAACACTCTTTGGACATATAGAAACCCTTGATATTTGGATAATCCTTTTTTCTTTCTCTCGCCAGTATTTTCAAAATAAACTATGATTGGCTCATCTTTGAGTTAAATTAAAATGAATGACCCCCTGAAAAATGCTAATTATTGGACGTCAACGTTTCTTAATCGCTTCTTGGAATCTAGCTTATAACAATCATTTCAAGATCATTTTACATACACACACACTTATACATTTATAGCTAACTTCACCAAGCTAACGTTGGCTCGGATGCATTTAGATAGAGAGAGTAAAAAAAGTAAAGAGGACTGTAAACTGGGAATGTCTCGAATCCCATTTCACAAGTAAGGCACGTTTATTTATATGACACCTTTCAACACAAGGCAATTTAAAGTGCTTTACAAAAAACAAAACATATTTGTTTCTGGTAGTTTATTCCAGATATTTGGAGCATAGTAACTGAACGCTGTCCCTCCATGTTTAGTTTAAACTCTGGGGACGGAAAGCAGACCCGTCCGAGAAGACCTGAGAGTTCTGGATGGTTCTTAATGTAGCAGGAGATCAGAAATGTATTCGGCCCTAAACCATTCAGAACTTTAGAAACCAGCTGCAGTATTTTGAATTCACATTTCTGACGGACAGGGAGCCAGTGTCAAGATCTTCAAACTGGAGTGATGTGATCCACTTTCTTGTAGCAGTAACCTAAAGATTGTGGACAAACCTATAGGATTTTACAATAAAAAAAACAGGCTTTTTATAAAACAGATTAGCCAAAACATTTACATAATTAGTTCCACACATCAGAAGGAATGCTTATATTCTATTAATGGTTGGCTGTAGATCAACCCGAGCCACTTCCTGTGTGCTCACAGTTGTAGTGGGAGTCTTAAAGAAGTCCAATGTAGGACAAAGACAGCCTGCGGCAACCCCCCCCCCCATTAAAATTGTCTGTAACGCTCCAAATACAGAAAAAAAACCTCTGACTTGACTCATCGCTCATCGCCAGCACACAGAGAGCTCCATGGATCAGAGACTAGATGTCATATCCCCCTCCCCTTCCTTAAATTCATCTAGAATGCCAAAGCGAAGTTTGTGTGTGTGTGTGTGTGTGTGTGTGTGTGTGTGTGTGTGTGTGTGTGTGTGTGTGTGTGTGTGTGTGTGTGTGTGTGTGTGTGTGTGTGTGTGTGATCGGAGCAGCTTGCCAAGCTCCTCGACTTGAAGCGTGTGTTTATGTACTTTGTCACTCAAGAAAATGAGATGTGTAAATCCAGATGTCAGCGCAGAAGAGGAGATCTCTGACAGCGCCGAGCATCTTGTAAAAATAAAATGTTTCTGCCTTTTTGCTTCTTCTTCTTCTTCTTCTTCTTCTTCTTCTTCTTCTTCTTCTTCTTCTTCTTCTTCTTCTCCTCTTCTTCT
>NW_011353956.1:0-5494 GCF_000735185.1 Notothenia coriiceps | reverse complement strand
GGATGCGTGGGCCCCCCGAATAGGTTAAGGGGCCTTTGGCTTTTCTTGCCGGGTGCGGTGCCCCCACAAATAGAATCAAATTCTGTGGGAAACACTGTCATCACTTTCATGTTATATACTAAATACCTTATTTTCTCCTTTTTTCTCTCATACACGTTCTGCTTTCGGATATCACGCACACAATAAGGCTGTTTTGCTTATACTGCCTTTTTAAATATGAGTTTGTATTTGGAGCAAAGTGCATGTATGGGCAGTTGAGTGCACCCCTGGTATTAATGATTAGACCATAGTAACAGATTCCTAACATGTTGGCCCTGCTGGGGGACATGGTAGTAGTTAATTCAGCCCCACAGCAGTGCTTTGTGTGCCACTTACAATATGAAAAGCAAGGAACTTCCTCTATGGAAGTGAGAGCATTCAAAGTCTGTGGAAGATTGATCGCTTATCTGCATGTGACGGGAAGTGGAGCAGAGAAATCTTCTAAAACCTGGGCTGGCAAAAGCTTGTGAACAACCTGCTCATCTGGTCTGACTCAAAGGGAAGTGGGCTGTGTTTGGAGAGGGACACACAGAGAGAGAGAGAGAGAGAGAGAGAGAGAGAGAGAGAGAGCAGTGCCTGAGGTATCTGTGATGTCAGAGGAGAGGGGGTGGTTAAGGGGCGTGGCCTGCTCAGCTGAAACTCTTGCAACACCTATCTGGCTCCCTGAGAACAGACAAGAGAGAGTATTGTTCGAGGAAGGACTAGCCCTGTGGGAAACTCTAAAGATTCAATACAAACCGGAGGGAATCCAGCAGGGATTTAAAAACCAAAAAACCACGGTAAGCCTTTTTATTGTGTCCAACTACTAGCTGTTTGAAATAGTCAAGGGGTTTGAATGTTTTTATTCTCCTTGTGCTCCTTTTTTAACGTTCTCCTAAATGTGTTGAACCTGCTCTCCAGGCAGTCTGTCACTGTGAGCCACACTGCAGGGAAGTGTAATGTGTTACAGTTGGTGCCAAGTTGAAACATGCTTTGAAAATATGCTCTCTCTGCTTATCGTCATTTCTTACCCCAGGCACAGTTCACCTCCTGGGTCCGATTTTATATATTGAGGTTTTTTAAAGAAGTAATTTAAGTTCTTACCTTTTTAAGAATGGAGTACGGTCAAACAAACATTTTCTCCTACATTAACCTCACTGTTGTGTCTCTTCTTGTTGCCTACATTTGAGCAGTGAAGAGTTGTTTACTGGCTCAGAATGAGTTTATTGAACACACTATCAGTGGAGCAGATGTTTCATCCTGACACACAGAAGCCCTTCCTCTGTTTTCCCTCCACAGCAGAAGGAAATGAGAAACTAGTATAGCTTGCTGCCTGGCTCAGTTTGACTACCTCACACGGGACCGGCTGGCCCGCTGAGCCCCATTCACTGCTTTAGTTGTTTCTTCTAATGTTGCAAGTTAAGCAGAAAAATGGTGCTGAACGGCGTGCTGCTGTGGCTGAAGCAAAATGTATACCACTCATTTGGGAAGCCTTTCTGATTGCATTGTTGCGCTTTACAGCCAAGTTTGTTAATGTCGAGCAACGCCTCATTTTAATCAATAGCCCTGTGTTGTGTATACTCACGGATCTGTCATGTCTCCCTCCCCTCCCCCCCCCCCCTTTATTCCCAACTGTCTCTCTGCAGTTGTATCAGTGGAAGCAGTTAGAGAATCTGTATTTCCGCGAGAAGAAATTTGCTGTGGAAGTGAACGACCCGCACAGGTCAGAGAAAGGTTTCATCTATCTTAACTGATCTTAGTAAGTCCTTTCCCCCTGTTTGTCTGAAGTGCTCCGATTTGAGCTGGCTTCAGATGTCCTTATCTGACACCTTACACACTGTGAAGGGCATCCACAGCCAGCGGGCCAATCGGGACACAGCGTTAATGGCTGGAGCTGCTCTGTTCAATTACTGTTTTCTTGCCGCTTTATTATTCTAATGCTGTTGTAAGACCTCTGCCCTTCACACAGGCTTCCATGTGTCTCTCTCTCAGCCGCCAGAGCTGTTATTAAAACCCACTGTCTGCTCTTCAGTTAATTATTACAGAAACAGCCACACATTGAATTAGACAAACTGTGTTATCTTTGCTTAACCCATCTTAATTAAAGACTTGTTTATCAGCCAGTGTCTGCAGCTGTTTTGTGTCTCAGAGCAGCACTGAACGTTTGTTATGTTGTTGCTATCTTTCTCAGAAGGACAGTGACCAAGCGAACGTTCGGACAGACCGGTCTGGTTATTCACACGTGGTATGCCAGCCATTCTCTGATTAAAACCATCTGGGTGATGGCCATCAGTCAGCACCAGTTCTACCTGGACAGAAAGCAAAGCAAAGTGAGTGTCTGTTGTTTTCTCCTCACACTTTCACTCACCATAGTTCCTGCTGACTCTGATTCAGTTTGAAATCTAATAATACCTTCTAATCTAAGACATCTTAACTTATATCATACAAAGTGACTCACATTGGTGACAGACCAGGGACATGTGTCTGTGTGTTAATCATATTTTTATTTACAATCGGAATACTTTCTTATCCCGCGGCGAACATTTTGTTTTCTGACAGTTGCTCCATTTTGGAATGAAAATAAATCAATAATTGAACATGGAGAGTACGTAGGAAGTCAAAGTCAAATGTCCAATATTAAAAGCTGTTGTTTAAACATAGGAATATTAGATACAAATGTGCACATTATACTTTACAATTTATATAAGATGTTTTAAGGAGGTCACGCATTGACGCTGAGTGTATTGATTGGCTGATAGACACAGTGTGCTTGTGTTCCTCTCTGTATAGTTTACAAGTAATGACACTATCATGAACTTCATTTCGAGTGATTACCTTTATTATGATGTACGTACGAGCTATATTGTTGAGCTGTTTTTCACACACATTGAAACACACTCATCACCTCATTCTCTCAGTGTGACTATGGACTGATTGAAGCTCATGAGGTTATTGTGAAAGTGTGGCAGCATGGTGTGCTGGTGACTGTTCATCATGTGATCGACTGCCTGATCCGGGTCCTATGCTTGTGACTTGTGTCAACAGCGTGATGATGGGAAGTGACAGGCCACCAGTTTAATGTAAATAGATCCTGTGTTACTAAGGGATGTGTTGGAAACTGTTGCTTCATTAGTTTAACATGAATAGAATCACTGTTATTGATTGAGCTTGTGTTTGGTAGATTAAATGATTGGTAGATTAAGTTGAGAGCTTGTAACTCCTCTGAGTAATAAATACTTTGATCCCTATGCTAATAGAACAGGGAGAATAATATAGTTGAACTTGGTGTGCCTATTGTTCTTAAAGGTGGGGTAGGTAATCAACTTCAGAAACACTTGTTGTTATATTCCATGGAATGCTCTTAACATCCCGATAGCAATGAATAAATTAAATGCTTTGACGATAAATGCATAAAAACATGTCATCTGTAAAAAGCACGACCAATCATCTGAGCCGGCCCGGCTAAAATAACTGGATGGCCTACCTGCCTGTCAGCCTTCCATCTGTGCACAAACTTATCTCGTGCCCTCATTGGTCATCTGCGCGTTCGTGTGTGTTGGAGGAGGGGCTCTGTAAGGAAGTCTGAAGGAAGGGGCAGATTTTTTTCGGTTGTGTATTTTCAAATTTTAGCACACTCGAGCTGGTTTTTCCATTCTTACCCACCCTACCTTTAATATTGTTTTTATTTTAGAAAATTATGTGATTCATGATCACATTATTGCTTGGAAATTACAATTTCCATTGAAAAATCATGGTTTGATTTATTTAGTTAATATACTTTTGGTTTGACATTATTGTCGTTGTGTTATATATATTTTTTC
Organism: Notothenia coriiceps; assembly: GCF_000735185.1. Lineage (NCBI taxonomy): Eukaryota > Metazoa > Chordata > Actinopteri > Perciformes > Nototheniidae > Notothenia > Notothenia coriiceps. The sequence goes on along the minus strand of NW_011353956.1, from coordinate 1,655 downwards.
TTTATTAATACTGCGGCTCCTCGATTTGGATATTGCACTAATCTGCAATTTTAATAGAATTCCAATCCATTGTTCATCCCCTATTATTACGCCTTGTATGTAGCCTAAGAGAAATCATCTAAGGCTTAAAGCAAAATACAATTCACTAAAGAAACAACATACTATTTTTTAAAAGCCCGAACATTAATAATGCATAACAAAGCCTGCAGTTTGTCCACAGCCTAGATCCCGGTCCGAGTGTTAAGAGCCGGCTGAAGAGGCTGGTGGTCCATGTGTTTGTGTTTATGAAGCATTTACTGAGCAGCTATTATACAGTATGAGCGCTGTGTGATGAGCTCTTCCTGCTGGAGATGGATGAGTGTGCTGCCGCAGTCAAATGAGGTTATTCAGCCACTGTGTCTCTCGAAGGCAGATGGTGTGTCATCCAGGAATAGAGCCCACACTGATTGATGAGAGAGCAACGGGCTTTGAGTACCCAGCATGCAAATGGAGCAGCTCGCTTTTTGCATCGTGCTATCATTAAAATGAAGTACTCCCAATCCCTCCCTCGCTGCTGCTGCTGCTCCACATCCCTCTTTCCTCCTGCTAACTGTCCCTCCTCTTCCCCTACAGTCACAGATGACCACAACCCGGAGTTCAGGAGACATCGCCATGGACCTCACGGAGATCTGCGCCCCGCGGATCATCAAACTCTCCAGCTTAGAGAACCAGCTCATTATGGCCAGCAACGGGAGCCTCATCTCAGCCGGTAAGCAGAACCTGCTAATGTCACATCATCAGGGTGATACTGGTGAGTGATGATTGATTGCTATCATTTCTAGTTAATGAGACGGTTGCTTGTTCCAGGTTCCGCTGACTCTGAAGTCACAGATGAACAGAAGAAAGACAAGGTTGTCGATTTGAAAAATAAACAGAAGAACCTCCAAGAGACGCTGAAAGAGAAACTTGAGGAACTGAAGAAGATCTGCTTGAGAGAAGCAGTGAGTGTCTCTTATTATGATACACGCATATATAGCAAACTACAGGACGAGGAAAACCCCCAACAAACATTACAGCACCTCCCGGAAAAATCCACTCAGCTGACTATTTCTATTGTTTCTAATCTGCAGGAGTTAACAGGCAAGTTGCCCAAAGAGTATCCCTTGGCAACAGGCGAGAAGGCTCCTCCCGTACGCCGCCGCGTCGGGACAGAGTTCAAGCTTGATGACCTTTTCCCCTACGATGAGGTTGGTGTTTCGTTGTGATGTATCAGTGTTATATAAAGTCACTCTTTGTGGAAACACAGTGTTGGATTACCTAGAGATCATGTGACTTGCTCAGGGTGTCCGCGGGGTCTTACAAAGTATTAAAAGTTGATAAATCAATTTAGCAAAAATGAATGCTATTAAAAAGTATTAAACGGCATTTTCCAAGGTATTACATTTTGTAGCTTGTTTTCAATAAGTACCGTAATTTTCGGACTATAAGCCTTTTTTCCCATTTTTCGACGCTGCGGCTTATATAACGGTGCGGCTAATCTATGGATTTGTACAGCTAACGGCCAACACCTTTAACTCTATGGGCTCTATGGCCGGTCCGCGCCCCCCACCTTTAAGCGGCGGGCTCCAGCAGGAAAAGCTGGAGGCCGGAAAAGAGTGAGACAGGTAGCGCGCAAA
>NW_011353955.1:0-6633 GCF_000735185.1 Notothenia coriiceps | reverse complement strand
AGATTTTGAAAATACACAACCGGAAATAATCTGCCACTTCCTGACAGAGCCCCTCCTCCAACACACACGAACGCGCACATGACCAATTAGGGGACGAGATAAATTTGTGCACAGATGGAAGGCTGACAGGCAGGTAGGCCATCCAGTTACTTTAGCCGGCTCAGATGATTGGTCGTGCTTTTTACATCACTACGGCTTCCACAGATGACATTTTTCAGTGTATTTTTTGTCAAAGCACTTCAGATATTCATTGCTATCGGGATGTTAAGAGCATTCCATGGAATATAACAACAAGTGTATCTCGAGCCGGTTTCTCAAACTTGTTATGTTATGTTATTAAGACCACAATGTGTAGAGTTTAATTCTATAATCTTTTCAATTATTGCGCGAGTGTTTCACAGTGATGTCACCAAAACTCCCCTGGAGGGAAACACCGGGTTCGGAGCGTTTGCAGACCATTACACAGAAACCTACACTACAGGAAAGGGACAAAACCAAAAAGCACAATAGGGCCTCTTTATCAATGCATTGGTGCTGCTGCGCTACTCGTTGCTTCAAGCTGCCTTCATACATCGGAAAGTAATCCTCAGAATAATGAAAGAGGAGACGTTTTGGCTGGATTCTCATGTTGAATAAACATCATTCTGATCCGGGGTATAAATATACGAGCTGCCCTGATAAGCGTGGCTTTGAATTAGAAAGACGCTGGTAAGTTGCATTCATTGGTCCATTATGTGACAGTGCGCGTGTGTGTGTGAGTGTGTGTGTGTGTGTGTGTGTGTGTGTGTGTGTGTGTGTGTGTGTGTGTGTGTGTGTGTGTGTGTGTGTGTGTGTGTGTATGAGTGAGTTTTGACAATGAAATACACCATGTGTTTCACCTTTTTCTTGGCCTTTTCTTTCGCTTCATCCAAGCGTAGTGACCCATGGCTGCAGTCCAAGATGAGAGCAAACACAAACCACGCACACACACAAACCACACACACACACACACACACACACACACACACACACACACACACACACACACACACACACACACACACACACACACACACACACACACACACACACACACACACAACACACATGCTTACAGTATATTGTTCTTGGCAGGCAGACACATGCAAACTAGTTCATGTAAACATACGCGTATGCACACATAATCTGTAGAAACACAAACATACACACACTAAGAATAAATCAGGAGCTTGGACACAAACTATATTTATTTATTTGGAGGGACAAGCAAACACACTCCTTAAATGGACATTCTTGTAATTATCATTATCATATTTTGGCATTGGCTAAAAAAGCATATTTTAGCTACCAAAGCTAAACCAGTCAGTCATTTCTCTAAAGTGTTAAGGCTTAAACAAACACACATTCTGACATGCACATAAACACAGATCACACATGCACATCTTGTGTACAGACGCAGAACAAATACAGTTGTTTAAATGCATGCCAATACACAAAGATCTATATACATATACCGCACACACCACTGACAGATTACAATATTCATGTGTATGTTTCAACGCATGAACACACACCATATGTGATCACCTTCAGGGCAGAGGGAAGAAAAGATAGAGGCATAACAGGCAAGGCTCTAAATCCTCAGAATCAAAATACGACATTAATCCCAGGGTGACTTTAGTTTGCATGGCAGTTGCACCATATTAGAATAATATGAGAAATAATGATTTAAACAAAATAAGTTGATGTAAAAATGTGCAACAAAAACATGATGAAGACTCAGGCTCATGATGAAGCTCTTGATGCACACTTTGTCGCCCAGAATAGTCTCAAAGGCATCTATGGAAACCTTGTTGTGAGATATATGCAGCCATGTTTCCGGAAAGCACATTAAACTACACTCCAGATATTCGGTCTGACTCCTAGCTAACGCCATTAGCTTGTCCGGTAGTAGCCAGCGATCTTACGTCTATTTTTCCAAAAACATCTAGACCCAGCTCTTCTACTTTGTCTCTTCGGTCTACCCAGCATCCTCTGTGTCCTTCTCCATATTTCAGTATAACCGTTGATCGACCACCATGCTAGCCAGCTTTAGCCTGATTAGCTCCTCCCTGCTGTAAACAAGGCACACGTGGAGTTGCTCACAAGAACAGCAACACAATCTACAGTGAGTCTATCTATCTACCTGTCTATCTCGATCCATCCATCCATCTCTCTATCCATCTCTCTATCCATCTATCTATCTATCCATCCATCCATCTCTCTATCCATCTATCTATCTATCCATCCAGCCATCTCTCTATCCATCTCTCTATCCATCTCTCTATCCATCTATCTATCTATCCATCCATCCATCTCTCTATCTTTCTATCCATCCATCTCTCTATCCATCTATCTATCTATTTATCTATCAATCTATCTTTCTATCTATCCATCTATCTATCTATCTATCTATCCATCTATCCATCTATCTATCCATCTATCTATCCATCCCTCTATCTCTCTATCCATCTCTCTATCCATCTCTCTATTGATCTATCTATCGATCTATCTTTCTATCTATCCATCTATCTATCTATCCATCCATCCATCTCTCTATCCATCTATCTTTCTCTCTATCCATCTATCCATCTCTCTATCCATCTATCTATCTATCCATCCATCTATCTATCTATCGATCTATCTTTCTATCTATCTATCTATCTATCTATCGATCTATCTAATGTTGTGTAAAGATCTAGCAGGAGCAACTGGAAAAGGCTTACATGCACAGGAAGCATCTGAACGTAAACACTTTTTTAATTTTTTAATTTATTTATCCAGGAGTTTGATATCATTGATCTCTTTTTCAAGGGAGACCTGCTCAAGTAGGTTCCACATCAAACATAAAAAAAACATAAACAGAACAACAAAAGGACATCTTACAGCATCATTACAGGGATTACAATTTACATAACTATCCACATGAGCAGGTACCAATAGCTTCCGATTGAGTAGCATCCAACCGAGCTTTAAAAACATTTAGTGGCACCAGAGTGCTCAGTTTCCATTTAATTTGCAGACTATTCCAAAACAGTGGAGCTGCGCATCTAAAAGCTGTCTTCCCTAACGGCCCGTCTACACTACAGGCATCAAAAAATCTTGAAGCTGGGCGTGTCTGAAGCTTGGCGATTTTTTGCGAGCAACGCGACCAACAACCAATCACATGAATCTCCCGCCCCCGACATACAAAGCAATAGCAATGTTAAAACGAAGTAAACTGGATATAAACTCTCCAAACAGGCGAAAACCTACCAGTTTCACCCACTGTCTCTGCCACCTCCCTCCATGCCTGGTTCCTCCGGTTTGTATCCCGGTAAATAGTTCTGTTCGTAAAGAACCGGGTGATTTGCGACCGTAATATCTCGTTTGGAATATGAGGAAATGAACTGCGGTCTGGCTCTCCCAGCTTGCACGTGGTTTGATTGGCTAGCGCTTGCACTGGCGGGATTTGCATAAACGAGATTTGATTGGCTGATGCCAAGCATCGAGCCTCAGAAGTTGAACATTGCCGATAGATAGATGCTCGTGATGCTTGCAAAGCCATGCCATGCTCCCCACAATGCAGTTCGGCGAAGATTAAAAATCTTCTACGTCACCCCATTCAAGTGAATGGGCGAAGCGTTGAAAGCATTTTTCGATGCCTGTAGTGTAGACGGGACGTTAGACAGTCCTAGCAGTTGGCACATTTAATAAAACTACAGCATGCGATCTCAGGCAGTAGCCACTTACAATACGCCGTGAGATCAGGGAGCAGATGTAGGATGGAAGTTTCCCTAACATGGCTTTGTAGATGAACATGTACCAGTGACTGAGCCTCCGTACAGTTAGCGAAGGCAAACCAGCCCTTGCATACAGGGTACAGTGATGGGTTAATGCTTTACAGTTTGCATACAACTTATATAAAGCAAAAATGTGTCTTGGCCTCACACCGTTAGTGTCTTTCCTATGATCGGGCCCCACCATGTAAGAAATATAATTGTGCACACACACACACACACACACACACACACACACACACATGCCGTGAGACAGGGATGTTGGCGGTGCTGATCTCTCCTCTCTCTGATTCGGGGATGCTGCAGCAGTCTGAGTTTGACGGCTGGGAGATTTAAGGCCTCGCTGCTGCACTCAGCTGCCTGCACAGGATTTTCTAATTAGAGTTGGCGACTTGGCTTCGGTTTCGCCTCGCAATAAATCACCGAGCCTCTCAGGTGCATTCCCCGCAGCCCTGCTCAGTGGCATTTCACTATCAGCACACTGATTGAGTTCCCCTGATATTTCCGTCCAGGAGAAAAGGAGAAAAATGGAAACAGAGTGTGTGTGTGTGGGATGGAGAGCATCCTTACCACATGACTCAGCCAAAACAGCATTGTGAGACGATATAATTGGGTCTAAATCGGTGAAAATGCACATACAGTGTGTCAGGAACTGTTTCCCTCCTCATCATCTTATCTGTGTGTGACACATGATGACTGCAGGTGATATTGTAAAAGAGGAAACTGGCTGCGAATGTTTTCCCCTGAAAACGTCATTCCGAAGATTTCGAGCCAATTTATATCCAATTTTTCCCTGTGGTGCAGAATTAGAGTTCGGCCAGGCAGAACAAAACCAATTACATTTCTTAACCAAAACTTTAGCTAGCTCAGGACTTTCTAAAGGAGGACCTGCATTCAGCTGGAGATTCAGAAGTAGGTAATATTAGAACAAAAGGTCAGCTACAGTGTGTATTTGTATCTGAAAGCAATACCCTTATGCTGTCTAAGTCAAATGTGTTCTCGTTGTGGTGAAGCGTATATTAAACTTACCCTATAACACAAATCCCAGTGTCCATAAACAGTGACGCTCCCACAGGACACTTCTGCACCTCAGGATTTATGTGCAATGCCAGCCGTCCATATGTAGGACAATGGAGCTGGATACAGCCTGAGCTCTGTAGCGCTGCTTTACACTCAAGGGGTCTGAGATGTGGCTGTACATCAAGCTACCCAGGCACAACAGTGTCTTAGTTATGGAGCCAATTCGCCTGAAAATGTGGTTCATGTTGTTTTGTGATTCGATTTAAAGGTCGACAGAAATGTTGTTGCATAATATTAAGTTTTTATTTGATTATGTAAGGGATAATGTGCAGTTTTGTCTTTTATGGTGATGCAAGATCCCTTCGATTAGCGTCCAGATCACCGTGTCGCTGTGCTTTTTTAAAGTCTACTTTTGAACTCTGATTCAAAAGATGATTGCTAAACTAGTGAGTCATAACGTAAGGATTATTTTGGACAAAATGTTGCATGCTGCAATCTGAGATATTGGAGTAAGACAGACCTTTAAAAACATTTTTAGCCATTAAACACATTTTAGGGTTTTGCTAAATAATAATAATAACATGTTCCTTCACTGCAGCAAAGCAAGGAAACACTGAGAAGACATTTTGTACTAACACGACTCTAACTTTGGACGAATAGCCGCTGAAATGTTGCTCAATACTACATTTAGCTGTTTTCCCTTTACTTATTTTATTTAGTTTCTCCAAACAGTCATTTCCCCCCAAAAAATACAAAAAAACACGCCTTCAGTCACAAAGCAAACTTTCTTTAACCTAAAGGGAAATACAATACCAGGAAAATTAAATTCAGAATAATAATAATAATAATAGAAATACCTGGAAAACAAAATGTATATATATATATATATACAAAATGGTCGTATTAAATCATATAAACCATTTGATTCACAATAACATGTTATATAACAGACCCAACGTTAATCATTGTTTGTATACATCATATTCTATTTGCGTGTATATAGACTTCTCGCACTATTTTCTATTTGTATTTTTTGTATGTTATGACTTAACTATGTTGCATTGTTGGAGGAGCTCAGGTCATAACAATTGAATTGCCATTTCTCCACTGTAGCTGACGTGCATATGACCTAAAGACCTTTGAATCTGGAGTCCCTATTGCTAGTAATGATTGGATGTCCCGTCAGTGGACCTCACCTCACAATGCAACCTGGAACTATATTAAAACGAGTAAGGAAGGAATTCGAAACCCAGTTTTTACTTGACCCAGGAGTGAGATCTCATCTCGGGCTACAACAACCTCCCTGCAGAATGCAAAGCCAGAAGAAATCATTTGAATGCGGTGTGACACGCTTTCACACCCCCAGTGGACGTGGTGTTTCCTGCTGAGTGTGAGCAGCAGGAAGAAGAGCTGCACGGCAGACGAGGAGGAAATGCAGAGCGTTCTCTGACTGCTGCCAGATACCTCTGAAAAATGAGCGCTCTCACAAGTCATTTACGCTCTGTGATGGCGACACGATTTCACTGCACTTACATCGACTTCGTGGAGATAAGTAAAGTGTGGCGGGAGAGAGAGGGGGAGGTTTTATTAGCCTTCAGTCCCTAGAACACACACACTGTAGTGTACTCTACTGATGACTAAAACACTTGACATGAGTGTGTGTGTGTGTGTGTGAGTGAGTGAGTGAGTGAGTGAGTGAGTGAGTGAGTGAGTGAGTGAGTGAGTGAGTGAGTGAGTGAGTGAGTGAGTGAGTGAGTGTGTGTGTGTGTGTGTGTGTGTGTGTGTGTGTGTGTGTGTGTGTGTGTGTGTGTGTGTG
>NW_011353954.1:0-2051 GCF_000735185.1 Notothenia coriiceps | reverse complement strand
CTCCTGTGCTCAGCGTCAGTGTGTGTGAGAACACACTCAGCGTCAGTGTGTGTGAGAACACACTCAGCGTCCGTGTGTGTGAGAACACACTCAGCGTCAGTGTGTGTGAGAACACACACAGCGTCAGTGTGTGTGAGAACACACACAGCGTCAGTGTTCCTCCCTGCAGAGCGGAGCAGCATCCACTTTGTTCCTCAGCTGATCAGACATCCAGCCGACAGACCTGAGGAACAAACCTCCAGGGAGACGCTTCAGTCTGCAGGAAGACAAGGAGTGTGTGTGTGTGTGTGTGTGTGTGTGTGTGTGTGTGTGTGTGTGTGTGTGTGTGTGTGTGTGTGTGTGTGTGTGTGTGTGTGTGTGTGTGTCTACAGCAGAGGTGGAAGTAGATCCTTAAAGTAGAAATAATATGGTCTTAAAACACTGCATTAAAAGTTTTTATTCTGCAGCCTGTCTGTGAAGTGATGGATTGTGTGTGTGTGTGTGTGTGTGTGTGTGTGTGTGTGTGTGTGTGTGTGTGTGTGTGTGTGTGTGTGTGTGTGTGTGTGTGCTGACAGCCTGACAATAAAGGGGGGGTGGGGGGTCAGACATGATGGGGGTTACAGCGCTGTTATTCTATTATATGCCTTAATCTGGATAATTAAACTGGTTGCACACAAAAAGTACGTAAAAAAAATTAAGAATGAACAAATATATGCACTAGTTGTTTTTTTAAAATAGAGAATAAATAAAGGCACTGGCTGCCAAACAATATGTATAAAGTGCACTGGTTTTAAAACATGAATATATCAATAAAGGCAGGTTAGTTAGGTTAGGTTAATTTGGCAGGTTGCCAAAAAGAGGTCGCTGTAAACAGAGATGTGTAAAATATTCAGAGGAATGTGCTGTGAGCTGTGTTATAATACAATAAGTCCATATCTACATGTTAATCAAATGTATGTAGTTGTGCAGCCTTACTTCACACTTTGCATTCATCTGAAGGACTCCCTGCAGACAGTCTGTGGATCTGCTCACAGCCGGAGAAACAAACCTCAGTGGTTGAATCTGCGCTCGGCCGCGTGACGGCAGATATCATGTTGACCCTGAAGACGACGTGTTTTCAAACCCAGCGAACCAGCTTGTGTCAAAACAAATCCTAATTGTGTGTGACTGTAAAGAGGCAGGTTGTGTAAACCCGAGGCACAGAGAGAGAGAGAGAGAGAGAGAGAGAGAGAGAGAGAGAGAGAGAGAGAGAGAGAGACGATCCCTAAAGGGGAGTTCATTTATTTCCCAGAGGAGTTTCATAAATCCAAAGTGTGTCAGAAAGCAGCCGGCCTGCAGGTGCTGCCGGCCTCGACACAGAATCTCTGATGCATTGATAAAGAGAAGTGGAAAGAGTGTCTCCAAAGTCACTCTGGAAAACTCACAAAATGGAGCAAACTATTTACTTTATAAAGTCTGTATCATATTTGTTTTCTTTGTCCTGTTTCTGTTCTGATTTCTTGTAAAGCGTCTTTGAGCATTAGAGAAAGCACTACAAAAATCCCATGTATTATTATTAGTATATTTTATATGCAATACTCAGGACAAAGCTCCGGACCTGGGGTGACGGGGCCTTCGCAGCAGCCCCCCTACACTCTGGAACTCCCTCCCCAGCCACGTCAGATGCGCCAACACTCTCACATCATTAAAACAATCCCTCAAAACTCACCTTTTCACTCTTGCCTTCAACTCCTCATCCACTAACCCCTTGCCCTTATTCCTCCTAGCTTAGCACTTTCTACTTTTGTTGTTATTTTGTTTGACTTGCTTGTAAGCGCTTTGAGCAACAGGAAAGCACTTTATAAATGTAATGTATTATTATTATTATTACTCATATGTATTGATATATCATTTAAAATGACAATAACGGTCTATATTATATTCCTATTTATTCTGTCTGTGTGTGTGTGTGTGTGTGTGTGTGTGTGTGTGTGTGTGTGTGTGTGTGTGTGTGTGTGTGTGTGTGTGTGTGTGTGTGTGTGTGTGTGTGTGTGTGTGTGTGTGTGTGTCTGTGTGTGTGTGCGTGTGTGCGT
>NW_011353953.1:0-4569 GCF_000735185.1 Notothenia coriiceps | reverse complement strand
AAACAAGCTCAAAAATTATGTTTGACTTCAATTCAAATACTTTTTGAGGGTTTTAAACCTTTATTTATTTATATTTTTATATATCAAAATTCTTCCTCAATTCAAGTTTTTTGGTTTATTAAAAAAAAAAAATCGGAAGTAAAGAGGTAAAAAATGACACCATGATCTCTCTTATAGATGTTTTTTAATCTTATAAAAACGAATGTTAGTAAATGCATGGTATTGGTAGAAGTCTTGTTGAAGGTTGTACTAATTAAGGAAATCTGTCACGTTTCCCAGAGGCACCATGTGCTGCTTGAGTGACCACAACTGCTGCTGTAAACACTTATCTGGACAAAAGGGAAACGTGATTTTAACGATGCCGAGTTTAGTGACATGTGGGACTCATTGTGTGCATGACATTAACCCTAACATCTCTACATGTGTCGCAGAGGCCTGAGCGTGTTGGACCTGCAGGAACCGGCTCACAGAGGAGCAGAAACTCAACGGGTCTACTTTTTCTCTGCCTCTACTCCCCAGGTTGATTTCCCCCCCCCTGGTGTTTGTGACTCTTCTATCCTCCAGCAGTGTGTTTGTTAGTTAGTGAGCGCCCCCTGGTGGTGGGACTACAGAGCTCACACGTGTCAAAGGTCTGATTAACCAGAAAATGTTTTGTCCAACAGTTAGACCGCCAATACAACTAAGAGCTGTTTTCTATATAAAGCAGGATACAACAATTATGTAAATAATATTTTTAGTAGTGCTGTAAAATAACTATAATTTGCAATTTGATTAGGCAAAGCAAAGACATTTAATATAATTTATATATTATTTTTGATTATTTGTATGTATGTATACATATTTAATTTACAGCTGTGTAAAAGAAAATCTAAAGTATATTCTCAACAACAAGATCCGAATTGAATCTTGAAGAATGCACAGAGGGAGAAACTGGCCAGAGCTGTGGTGCATTGTAGTTGCATTGCATGTTGGGTAACTCAGTGCAATGGATCTGCTCTGCAACACAGAACTCGCTCAAACAACAACAACTCAACCAACAACAACTCGACCAACAACAACTCAAACAAGTCATCCAACCAAAGTATCAAGACATGATCCATTATTCTACAACTGATGTGACGTATCAAGTCGTTAAACTTACAAATACTATTGAAATTCTCTCTTTAGATAACTTATGCCTTAATATATATTTATTTCCTGTATACAGTGTTGTTATAAACCCATGTTTCGCAGGTAGCTGTAATCAAGCTACATTATAGTTTTAAACTGTGAGTGAATTCGCTGGCATCCTTCTTTACTGTTTTCTCCTAGCCCTAGCTTGTATAGTATACTTTTGCAGTGATGGAAAGTCATTAAAAATACTTTACTTGTATTTCTTTCTGCTTTTCATACCTCTCTACTCTTCTGGTAATGTTGCACCTTACACTCTATGCTTTTAGTGATAACATCAATAGTAACCAGTGATTTTGTAGATTTAGGGTTACATTCGCAAATTACCCAGCAATAACTGAAGTGTTTTGAATGTTGACTTAATCAGCTGTTACATTAACATCTTCACTTATTATTATACTGCAATATATGTATAAAATTCACCATTCTGCATAATGATTACTTTCACATTTGTTATATTTTAATGCAAATACTGTACTTTTACTTCAGTTACATATTGAATATAGGACATGTACTTCCACCATGCCTTTTATGTATATTGAAAGTTATTTCTGTAATGTTTGTGGTATTCTGCTGCAGCTGATATCAAACACAGGGTCAAAGGTCAGATCGTGACCCCTCTGGCGTCTAACCATTCCCTGAAACTCTACCACAGGGGAAGTATTTATCAAACGACAACTGACACATTTAAACAGATTTCTGAGTTATATTTTCATTTGAATGTCAAATTCCTGTTTCCCATTTGCTCTCCGGAATAAAACGCTCCTGGTATTCCTGGCAGGGATTCTCTCTAACAGGAGGAGTGTAAACACACATCCAAACTGCCATTGATTGACATGCAGTGTTGATTTCTCATTACTCACACACACACACACACACACACACACACACACACACACACACACAGCCATTTCAAATATAATAGCATATTCCAGCTCTGAAGTGCATACTGGCTGTGTGGTGCCGTTATTTCACTGTGTGTGTGTGTGTGTGTGTGTGTGTGTGTGTGTGTGTGTGTGTGTGTGTGTGTGTGTGTGTGTGTGTGTGTGTGTGTGTGTGTGTGTGTGTGTGTGTGTGCGTTCATGGTCCTCCAACACAAAGACACAACGTGTGTTGGTTTGATATAATGATAGTGATATAATATAATGGAGAACTATCAATAAATGCAAATGTTATTTTCACATGTCACTGCAGAGCCCATTTTATTTTGGTAAAAGTCTGTTTCTTTTTGTCTTTTTATTACCTTTATTTTGTAATTAATTTTATTTTGTAATTTATTCTTTTGTAATTTGTACATTTTTAAATGTAATTGTATTTTTATTGGATTTATCTGTATACTTATTATTATCTCTATATTATATATTTTAATATTTACTAATCTATTATTATTATTAATTTTGTTTTGGTTAGGTCCTATGTGAAGAAATATCCCCTTCTTTGTTCAAATGGAAAATTAAATTAAAAAACATCTGAAAAAATATTGTAAACAACAACAAAACACCTATATTTACCTCCTTCCCCCTAATCCTCACCACAGCCTGAGTGAAATCCAGTCGCTTAAACAAACACTCGAGATTAAATGACCTATTTGTGTTTATGATTTACTTTATATTAACGTTGCAGATCAATGCTTTCCCAATTTCCTCTACCTGTTTCCCGCCCTGAGCTGCACATTTAATGACACATACACACACACACATACACACAAACACATACCATGTATACATCACTTCAGGGGACATTACATTAACTTACATGCATTTCCTGGAGACTTATCCTAACCTTAACCAAAGCCAACCCTAACCCTAACCCTTAACCTTCCCCTAACCCTAACCAAGTCTTCACCCTAAAATGAATGATTCCCCTCATGGGGACTTCCATTTTTTCCCCATAAGGGAGGCGAGTCCCCCTACGTGACTGTAAACCGATTTAGGTCCCCACAAGTATAGTAATGCTAGGCCACACACACACACACACACACACACACACACACACACACACACAACACACACACTGCAAATGAGAAAGATTACTGTGTGCATGATAATAACAAACAGAAGCATTAAGTAGGAATGAAATAGAGGTTCATTTGGACGCCAGTAGCTATACACTCTCTCCGACGACATCACGCGTGCATTGACTTTTCGGGCCTGACTGGTGCCTTGCTTTCTCTTCAGCTTTCCTCAAAAGACCCCCGTAGCCTCGGAGCACTTTATGCAAAGTTAATTTACCCAAATATATCATGGCGGCTGCAGCCCCCGCTATTCAACATCAACAACTTTGTTAATGGAAACTTGCTGATCCATAAACGCCGCCGTTCGCTGGGGGGCAGTTCGCATATGAATGTTAAAAACCCTCAGATCGATGAGGGGCATTTGCAAAGGAGGCATAAGGTGTGTTTAATTATAACTGCGTCAGGAGGTGTGTGTGTGTGTGTGTGTTGTTGTCGGGGGAGGGGTTGCTGTTAAAGGCATGCAGGGGCCTCCGTATTTAAATAGGGTCACATCTCGGCCTCACCTTGCAAGTGTTATGCTTTATTAAATGCCACTCATGTTAAGTGCGTTGAAACCCTCCTCCGATGTAGTCAGACATAATATAAAGGTTACATTGAAAAATGTCCCTTCAGCGCCATGATTGATCTCCCGTGTACAGGCAGGGAAATGTGAGACCTCGTGTTACGTCTCTTTTAACCGTGTGAATACAGTGTGTATAATCAGGATTAGGATTTAAGTGTCAGTCAATCAGGATTTCCAAAGGTCAATGAAAAAATTAAGGAAATGTTTGCAGAAGGGGGTGCGAAGGCTTTTTGTTGTACAGCAGACATTCATAGTGGCAGAAGCAAAGGGGTTATTGATATTTTTGTTTAAATTTGCACTATAAAATATGCTATACGAGCTAGAAGACCTTCTATCTTTGTGAGAGACGTGTAGGTATCTTGTGGAACGATAATGTACATTTATTCCATTCCTTCGATTTATTAGATTAGATGCACAAAATGACACTTTTGTATGTAAAGCACTTTGAATTGCTTGTGTGTTAAAGTGTGCTTTACAAATACACTAACTTTAAAAAAACATGTCTGTAAGCCTCCTGTTTTTTAAGCTGTAATCATGTGTATTACTTGTTTTTCTGCATTTAGAAAAATAACATTTTACACTTATTCTATGTTTAAATACCTAAAATGTTGTGGTGAATTTGTTCTTTTTGAATGACCAATTTCAATGTGCTTTCTCTCATTGAAGACATCACATTTACATTTGTTGCAAAGGTAAGGGTCTCCACTTTGAGAATATGAACTGCTAAACTGTGTACTTTGACAATCAGTATGTAGTAAATACTGCAAATAATGTTTTATGGACTTTGGACACGCTGCCATTGTGCCGTCATTGATTTGTCAAA
>NW_011353952.1:0-1943 GCF_000735185.1 Notothenia coriiceps | reverse complement strand
CTCCTTGTTGCCTCTAATGTGAACACGGTGTGAATGTCTCCGAGTGTGTGTGTGCGTGTGCGTGTGTGTGTGTGTGTGTGTGTGTGTGTGTGTGTGTGTGTGTGTGTGTGTGTGTGTGTGTGTGTGTGTGTTCAGACAATGGTGTGCTGACCATGACTCTCTTATTAGCACTGGATCAGTCATGCACATGCAGGCGTGTAATTAACTGAGGCGAGAGGGGGGGTGAACACAAAGGGGAGGAGAGGGGGAACGGAGGGGAGTGCATTCGAGGCGAGGTTGATTTATTATCCCATCACCTTGACCTTGCTGACTTGGAGATGCAGCTCAATTAAGCCGACTTGGACTTGCATGCCTTACACTGATCCACTCCTAAGTGACCCATCAGTCCAGTTCTGTTTCTCCTCACTGCTCCGTCTCTCTTACTTCCACTGCACTCTAAGCCTCCAATTATATTCAATAGATGGAATATAATGAGATAGGATGTGACATGCGCTGTCAGTGCAACTCTGAAAAATATAATCTTGTTCTGCACCAATTATTGTAGAAATACAGCCCGTAATGTCACGATAATGAAAGAAAATGAACCTTGCTTTCTGTTTCCTGACGTCTACTGTATCTCTCTCATGCATATACACACACAAGACATCTCTTTCAATCTTATACATCATCGAATGTAAGCGAGCGAGAAATTAAAAGTCACCAGAAATGGTTTGAATGTAGTTAAAGATTTGTGTCATTTGAGCTTAGACAGTGAAGGTCACAGCCCTCTCCATTTCCTGAAAAACAATACTATGGAGATGTAGTGATGGGGGCAGACACTGCATTAAAGGTCAGGACAGTTAGATGAGTATTTCACTATGTAGCAACAGCAGCAGGGATCTCTGTGTGCTCCTGGGAAGCTTTGACCTTTAAAACAGTCCTTTTTCAAACCTAGTCTCAAACATTTTCACTAACAGAAAAAAGGGAATATTTTTGAGATACCTTATCCAACTGGGTTTCAGGAAACAATACTTTTCCTGAATACGGATTTTCCATCTGAAAGCCTTCATGTTTGCTAAAAGCTTCTATACTGGGCTGCTCTGAATATATTTTAATATACAATGAAGCATGATTTAGAAGCTCCCTGGTCCAAACCTGTTTTCAAAGGTATTCATAAAGCGATTCCCTGAATACATTAGAATCTTCCCAGAGCAGAGGCCATGTTTTCCAGTTCAAAACACAAACAAAGACCAGTGACAGCGAAGGTCATAGAGAATGTCTCCACTCAGATGTAGGAAGAGATAATTGAAGGAGAGCTATCTACTGTAAAGCAAATAGATAGATATGAGATGGTCTTTCCCAGACTGTGCTCCACCCGGATTTTTTGTCGACTCTTCTGTCAGGATATATTCTCTTAATTCTTCCAGTTACCTGCAAAAGCTTTGGAGATGTGATCCTTCTTCCACTCCCAGGGTTGGTCGTACTCGTCAGCCGGCCTCTCGTCGTCTTGCGGCAGCCGGCTGCTCTCCCTGCCCTCCTCCTGAGCGTCTCCGTACAACAGACCCAGGCGCCGGCCCCTCTCATCCTCATAGGGGGTGTCATAGAGCTGAACCTCGCCCCGCGACCGCCCTCCTCCTGGACCTCGCTGCAGCTCTAATATGAATACACAAGATGACACAGATTCATGACTACACACAAGCACATTTCAATCTTTGTGGATAACAGGTGTAAACCGGCAACATTGGGAAATAATATTTGCCAGTAGCGATTCTCCTAAACACAAGATTGATATTCTACAGAGTAAAACAAGAAGCCTGTTGAGCTCTGACATGACTAGAATTAGAGAAGAGAGACAAATTATGTTTGCACAGTTTGCCGGGGGGCTCAGAAATTCATATAAGAAGGCTTAACAAGGCCTTGGGCTGGATGATGAGTTACAACACGTTAGACAACAACCCCCCCCC
>NW_011353951.1:20651-27150 GCF_000735185.1 Notothenia coriiceps | reverse complement strand
TAACCCACTTTAGCTTAAATGACTGGAGAGAGGCGAGCTCTTCTTGGGAGGCCGTTGCATTTATTTAGCTGTTCTTCTGTTTCACAAAATACATCACAGACCTCTGTTTTTCTGCTGCCTCGTTTCACTTCCAGAAACATACACACGTTCCCTCACTGTCGCTCTACCATCCACAAATACACATGCGCAAGCCACACACCCCTCTCTCTCTCTCTCTCTTAAAGGGACAGCGACCTCATCTCACTCTGCATGGGCCAAATATCATAACATGTGTGCTCTGGAAAATCACAGAACGGACGATCGCCCTTATTATTATGCCGTTTAAACCAATTATTTAAATGTGTTTGTTAAATTCGGCATCATGTAAGTTGCGCTGACATGTCCACACACTGCAGCCCCGCAGCGAGGCTGATAGTTGACGAGCGTCAAGCTCCTCAACCCCCCATCCCCCCCCCTGTTGATAATTCTCGATCGTTGGCACGCTGATAACAATTTTTTTTTTAAATGGCACTTCATATGAAAAAGGTTGCCGACCCACGATGTAGACAGACAGTCAAGTTGACGTGGAGACAGGATAACGAGACGTACCTGTAGCTCTGTCTGAAAGAAGAACTTCTGCGGACAATGGGAACAGTCGTAGATCTTGTCTTCCTGGCCGTGGACGGCAAAAATGTGCTGCTGGAGCTTGTTGGCCTGCACAAACACTGAGGATGGAACAAATACAGCAAATGTTACACAATGCTTATTAGACAATACACATATGATCAACTAAATACTTTTTAGACCAGAGATCTCAGGCCCATTGTTGTCTGTTGCTTGGGCCAAAGAATGTTACACGGATGTGCTATTACGTTAGGTCACCCCCTAAATTAGCAATGAGTTCAAATTCAATGGGCTTTTTCCACTGGATTTGGAAGATTGCAGAAAGTAAGCACAGAAGTGGTAAAATACTAATCCATTTACGGGTGTTAAGACTTGTTCCTACACCACTCCATTAGTATGGTGCCAAACTGAGTTGCGATAATATTGTTCTCCATCTTTGAAGAAAACTGATCCTGTGTCTGTCTTTGTTTTGGCAAAGGATTGAGACATCAAGATGTGTATTATTAATCAGAACTAATTGCAGGTAACCTCAACCATGTGTAGATGTCATTTTTACAACTGGACTTCACAATGAACAGTTCCTGATTAATACTAGATAATCTACTATATAGTGTACTTGTCGAAAATGAACCAGATAGCAACTGAGTTTCAGAACAAATAACCCCCAACAAACACCGGGGCTGACTGGAAACAAGGGAGAGCGAGAGAAAGAAACAGAGAAAACAGGAAGAGCTATCCTCAGCAGACCTTGAGATATTTATCAATAAATTATCTCTTCTTTTTTTTACTTCCGCTCCAGTGTTGTCTCGTACACTTTATTCTTTCTTTCTCTCCCCTTTGTTTCAGTACACTTTTGGTTTTCACTGTGTGTGTATGTGTTGAATTATTAAGCCTCCCCATAGGAGTGGTGCCCATCTTACTAATTCATAAGCCACTAAGGAATAGATTTAAAGTTTAAAGCATTGCTGTGTACCTGGGGGGTGGAGGGAGGGAGGGGCACACAACACAAACTCAACAACTGAGGAAGGGAAAGAGAGGGATGTAGTGACAAAAAGTGCGTATAGGGATAGAGAGTCAGGAGATGGAAGGTGTGCAGATTTAGTTTCTGGCTAAATACACCAAACTTTAAACACCACAGGCCTACTTTGGTCATCCAGCATTTTGTTTGGGTCCTCAGGTGGATTTCAGAGGCACAAAGTCCTTCATATTTGGCATGTTTGGAGGTAATATCGCATGAACCTTTGCGCACGCAGAGCTTTGACTTTAGAAGCAGCACCCTGCTGTTCTATTCCTTCCACAGTTAGAAATGTTAAAAGCAATGAATGTGCCTATAATGTGATCGTACCCAAAACCCCTTACTCTATGTATCATGGTGCAGGATACCCAGAGAGAGCCATTCACTGAGCCACAACATGTACTGGAGCAGATTCCTGTGGAGATCTAAGTGCAAACCTGGTTCCCAGTTGCCAAATGTAACCCCATCTGGCATTTTTATCAGAATAAGTGACAGGAAGGGACCAGCTTGGTGCCAATGGAATTTGCAGTGGTAAAAGTCTGCTTCATTAGGAACATACAGTACAATACTGCAGTGCATGGCTAAAAACACTTTTGCCAATTGATATTCATATGTGATTCGAACAGATGACATACTACAGTGCCATCTAAGCAAGATTAATTTAGTTTGATAACTGGCTAGAGTACTGTCAAGAGTACTTTATATTTCATTGGTAATTTACAGTGCTGTAAAAAGGATGTCCTGAAATGCTTGGTGACATTTCTCTCGATTTTCTCTTTCTGTCGTAGGATTATGAAAAAACGAAAGGCCCGATTTTCATGATTGTCAATGGAAAAGCCAAAGGAAGAACCTGTTATAGTTGCTAACAGATCCTGAACACTGTGTGGATAGATGCAATACGCTTCACTCTTTCACTAACGTTGCGGTACAGGGTAAATTCCTTCAGTGAATAAAAGAAAACTGTTCGAGACTTAGAAAGTGAATCTAATTGTCCTCATGCTTTCCGGACATCCGCACGTTTTCAGTGCTTCTGTCCTTGAAGGTGAATGGGGTTTTGTGTGTGTGTGTGTGTGTGTGTGTGTGTGTGTGTGTGTGTGTGTGTCTCACCTGTGAAGCAGACGGGGCACTTGAAGGTACCTCCCATGCCTTCGAAGCTGTGCTCTATCAGGTGGCAGAGCAGCTTGGCAGGTGAATCAAACATCTGGTTACACAGCTTGCATTCGTGATTGATGCCCTCCTCTGTAAAAAGGAAGACAGAAACGCATGTGTATGCTGGGTTAAGCAACATGAATACCAGAACGTATGACATCAGTTTAATAATATCAATACAACTCTCACGACAGATGTCTGCACGTACAGAAACTGTCAGATGCCGACAGACTGTGGTGTATAGCATACTGAAAAGAAAACTAAAATAAGTGGTTGGATCCCGCCTCCTGCAGTCAAAAGGTCAAATAGTCCTTGGGTAAGATACTTAACCCTGTATTTGCTCACATAGGCATGTCTACGGTATTGATGATTATGTGAAAAACTAGAACTAAATAAACACGAAATAAGCAATTCCACATGTAACAGAAATGAAATGACAAAGTACAAAAATAGGATTTTTAGCTCCAGATCAGTTAAGTTGTTAAGTCCTACACTCCCCCATCACCCCTGCTGCATGCTCTTCTTTTATTTCTCCTTCTCCTTTATACACTGCCCCCAACTCTCCCAGTGCCATATCTGCCCCAGCTGGTAATTGCCTGTCCTCCCCACCGGGGCTGTGGATGATCTACCCTTCCTATAGACCCTCCTCCCTCTGTCCTCGTTATCTGCCTCCCCCCCACTGCAGTCACTCATCCATCCCTCACTTCGCCCATTCCTCCCCTCTTGGTCCATCACTTGCTGATTCATTTGTGTGGGCTCAAATTCAAACCCCTCGCAAATACTTCCGTCTTTTTTCAGTGTTCGGATTTCTCTTTACAAACAAGACAACACCTTCTATGAACATTTAATGTGGACAAAACTAATACAATGAGTTATTTAGATGTAATTGATGTGACATCACAGTAATGGAGCACTTTCCTTCACTGATCAGTTTGTATGGGCTGCTGAGATGGTGTATGCTAAAGGAAATTAAGTTTAAAGATTATATTCAAATATGATACGGAAAAATATATGAGAGGTATAATGGAGGGTAAAGATGGCGGATAAATGATAGATAATTCTGTATTATTGGAAATTATCTGCTTTATCCCTTTTTTCTTCTGTACTGTATTGCTCTTGTAACATCTTATTTTTTAGATACTTCACCCATTGAAGTGTATGCAATTTGCCAAATAAATGAAATTAGAAGTAATTGTGTGCTGTAAGAAAGTTGAACAAACAAGATTCATTTAATGTAGTGTACTAATTTTGATTGACTTCAACAATATCCTGCAATCATAATATTATTTAAAAATAGGCCTTCATTCATTATAAATTCATCTTTTTTTTTTATCTGTATCTATTTTAAGAAGGTGTGTGTGACATCACAGCACCCATGGTGAAAGTCCAGATGAAAGGTGGGCGTCATACACACACACAAACAACACACACACACAAGGATCAGGTTTCCTGCCCACTGTTCTTTTCACCCTTGTACCATACAGGACCAATAAGCGCAGACACAGACACACAGACACACACACACACACACCACAGGACCGTAGATCGCAGGGACATCAGATGGTGTCTTCTGTGGGACAATCTGTGACCCCTTGTGGAGTTGCACACACACCAACACACTTTCTGACTCACAGAGACACGGACAAATCATGGAGCACACAATCTCACTTATCTCATGTCCTGTGTGTACACACACACACACACACACACACACACACACACACACACACACACACACACACACACACACACACACACACTCCCCCAAGAGTGCTAGGTTGTGTGGGGCGCCAGTGTGTCCGAGGCATACTGAGACAGATAGAGGTTCATTATCATTTACTAGGAGATTGAAACAGCAGGAGAGATTCACATGGAGTGAGAGACGAGACGAGAGAAAGAGAGCGGGAGGAGGGTACAGCGCTACCAGTTAAATCAATTTTAAGTATTAGTATTAGGGAAGGCACACTTTTATTTCACAATTCTTCAGAAGAGAAAATTAGTGTTTCAACTGAAGGTGCTAATACACACAGAGTATAAAGTTACTGATGCCTGCGCTTCAGTGTGTTTGCGTGTAGAAGGCACCCTAAAAGCCCTCAGTTGGGGTGGCGCTCTGCTCAGAAGTTGCCTCTCGCACTGTCCCACGCCACCAGGTTCAGAGAATGTGGTGAAACATCAGCCATGATTTCTCACAGGGACATCAACACTGGTCAGATAAATACTGTATGTGACAGAGTTCTCTGGTTGCTCTTAAGAAAAAACAATTCCCTATTTGCTCACCTACATAATTTAAGGGGCCTTATTATGCTCTATTGAGTTTCCCCTTTCCTGTAGTGTGTGATACAGATTGTTGTGCATGTGAAGGATCTGCAAAGGCTAAAATCCCAAAATGCACTCCAGAGGGTGTTTATCTCTCACACACCCACCCCCCCTGCTTGAAATGCCCCCATTGGACTCCTTTGTTTACTTCTGTAACATAGTGACATCACTATGTTACAAAACATAAAATAGTTGCTGCAGCACAGGCAGTATGAGAAAATAAATGCCTTTTTGAAAAAGAAAGCATGGAGACATGTCACAGGAGAGGCACATAACACAATTATGAAACCTGGAAATTAGCAAAATAGGGCCCCTTTAATAGAACATTTCGTTATGATTGGCTTGAACACAATTCCAGTAAAGTTCATTATTACACTAACCTATCCGGGTTTTTAATTCAGGGGAGTGGACTGATCTACCAATCAGAGGGCGAGTGGTTCGATCAAACCATGTGTCACTGTACGAAATACAACATTTATTCCAGAGACATTTCTACTCTGTATGCAAGTCATATTGAATAGTAGCGTAAATAACATTTAACGTACTGCTTTGCTCATACATGTCTCATAACGTCAATAATAAAACAATTTTAAGGGGAATTTAAAATAATACACAGCTGCAACTATGATAACATTCCTTATTGGACTTGATAAACATCGAGCCTTGAAAATAAAGAAGATGAAAAAGGTCAAGGATGACAATTTCCTATAGCACAATGTGACATTTGAAGAGAACTTAAATCAGACAGTGTTTCCCTAAGAATTAAAATCATTTGCTGTTGATCATTGAATCAGTTTCAGCAGCAAAAAAGAACAAAAGTGCTCCTGCTGGGCATTGTTTCAAATATTATTCTTCCCTGGTGAATTCAAAGAAGTCATCAGCCTAACAATAGACACAACAGAAGCCAATTAATGGTCAATAAATTAATGGGCAAGTGTAAAAACAAAAGGGCTACAGATGAAAAAGGACAAACCTACTGTAAGAGGGAAAGAGAAGGACAGAGAGAGAGAGAGAGAGAGAATTGAAGGGAAAACAGTGAGGTGCAGAGAGATAATTGGGCTGTCCAGAGCAAGGGCATGGGGAGAGGCCTCCAACGCCTGTGTGTGTGTGTGTGTGTGTGTGTGTGTGTGTGTGTGTGTGTGTGTGTGTGTGTGTGTGCGCATGCGTGTGTCATGAAAGAGTTCTCTTTTCTGACAAATACATTGTTTTGATCAGTGTGTGTGTGGGGACCGCAGTCTTTATATGCTGTCCCCCTCTGAGACCCATACAGTGTGTGTGTGTGTGTGTGTGTGTGTCATAGTGAGATGACAGAGTTGTAGAGCATCCTGCCGTTACGCTTTGTCTCACAGAGTGCATTTGATCCACCTGCGCACGCACGCACGCACACACACACACACACACACACACACACACAAA
>NW_011353951.1:0-20517 GCF_000735185.1 Notothenia coriiceps | reverse complement strand
TTTTTAAGACTTTCTAAATCATATTTAAGACCTTTCTTATTTTTTTGGTCATATTTAAGACCTTTTTAAGGCCTTAAATTCAGATTATCAAATTTCAGACTTTTTAAGACCCCGCGGGAACCTGAATAATTCATTAAATAATTTATATTTTTTCTATTAATATTTGAAGCTGCAAATTAGCTAGCAACTAAAGCTGTATGACAAATGTAAAATTTAGCAGAGTAAAAGTAGTATAATGGGAAAATATTTAACTTGAGTAAATATACCTCAAATGTGTACCTGAGTACAGTACTTGCATTCCAACACTGAGAAAAAGTCTCAAATATGTATCCTCATGAGGAATAGAAAACAAGCTCCTCTACCTCTCACCAAAGGATGTTGTGGTTGATTGGCGAGGCAGATGTTCCACCTGGAAGCATCAGAGCGTGACAAAATCCTTGTGTGCGTTTGTGTTCAACTACAAATGTGTTTGAGGTGTGTGTAGTTGTTCAAAGTGCACTGTGCTGGCAGGCAGGTCTGGCTGCCATGTAGCATCAGTTTAACAACCATACACCCAAAATGGTCTTTGCCTGGTTTAGAAATATCATTATTCCCACCACATCGGTCTGTTTTCTGGCAAAGACGTGTTAAAACGGTCATATCTTAAAAACAAAACGTTCTTCCGCTTAGTCTCAAATTCCAAGTCATAAAATTCAAGCTTGAAAGTCAGATTGTAAATCTATTTGTATTTTCTCTGAAGCCGCTGAATTCAAGATCAACGTTTCCAAGTCATGTAACACTACAAATAGCACAATATGTTGAGTGTTTTCGAATTGTACTCTCTTGTTTTTCCTGTATTTCAGAGTGATTAACACCCAATAACACAGCTGAATCACAGTGATATTTGACTATAGTAACCACTGCGACCATAACACTAAACTACGGCTAATGTAAATGCATGTAAATGAGGAGAGGGAGATTGAAAAGCTAGTAGCTATCCCTCAACATCAAGGATAAAACATCCATCAGAGCAACATGGCAGCCATGGACCACCCGCCTCCTGACAGATGAGTGATGTGGAACATTAATGCAATATAATACAACAATAAAAAGGTGATTATGACAAGTGTATTCATACAACATCAAGAATGCAGTGACTCACACATTTGAAACTGGCTGCTTGGGTAAACACTTCAAGTATTTGTCAAATCTCTTTCTGTATTATATCTGGTAAAACCAAAAAATTGTATCTTTTAATCAGGGCTGAATATATAAAACTTAACATATAAAGTATGATGAATACAAACCACCTCACAGCGTTAAATAATTATATCTGATAAACTGGAGATAAATATACGTTATTTCTCATTTCCATTTGTTTTGTGCCTTGTACTTGTGCAAAGCAGTAATTACTTCCACTACACTCACAGCTACACACTCGAGAGAACAAAGGGAAAAACAAGCGGTATTAAGAACATTGTGACCTAGCAGGCTCTGCCATGAATGTTTAGGGGAGTGTGTGTGTGTGTGTGTGTGTGTGTGTGTGTGTGTGTGTGTGTGTGTGTGTGTGTGTGTGTGTGTGTGTGTGTGTGTGTGTGTGTGTGTGTGTGTGTGTTGGCAGCCATCTGGTTGCAATTTACCCTGCTTCACTACAGGATACAAGGTCCTAGGTTCTACCCCTACATCTTACTTTATGCGAATGAGTGTAAGTGTGTTAGCGTCTGGGCCACAGGGACCATGCCCCTGCTTGGTTGGCTTGGAAACCCTGTCTACTCAGATAGGACAATGGAGTGAGCCAGTGGCATCGGCTGGCCTGGGGGAGCATGCCCCCGGACCCCCCTAGTGGAGGTGAGGACCCCCCTAGAGGATGTTAGGTCCACTCCCCTCCTATAAAAATAGCACTTTACCCCTGCTTACTATATATGCCATGAGCTGATTATCGAGCCTTCATTGTAACAGTCGCGGGTACACAGTGTATGTGCGTGTGGGGAGTGTTGCATTTGAAAATTCTACTGTAGCGCCCGGTACCTTAATGGGAAACCCTACATGTTTGAGCACCCTCTCTGAAACGTCAAGCTACCCCACAGCACCCCCAAAATAAAATCTCTGCGCCACCACTGTGGGCTAAGCCCCAAATGTTTCCAGGTCCAGGAAACGCCACTGGAGTGAGCTATGTCTTAACAGCCTAAAGCAGTGCTGTTAAACTACAGAACTTAGCACCCATCGAGAGCTATAGTTCCAGGAGGCAGCCTGATGGATAAAGGAGCATATTATTATTGGACTAGCAATGTTGAGTGGATTGCATTACAATAATATTGATTATTCTCTGTCTGGATTTCACTAATAGTTTTACCATTAGCTGTCTGTTATTCAAACTGTTTGATAGAGCTGCTACTGGGAAAAGGTTTTTTTTATCAACAACTGCTACAGGGAAAAGGGGTTTTATTACATTTTTTAGATAAATAGTATTTTGTGGCCTTATACAATTATTATTTGACCCTTGGAATGTATTTTTGTTGTATTGTCAAAATAATGAAAGGCCAAATTAAACAATGTTGTCGGATCAGGTCTGGGAAACAATTTAATTTAAATTATAAAATTGTGCCGTTATATTAAAATGTGCAGATTGGAACCATTTCCTTCAATGCAACAATCATATCATGTTCATTACTCCCTCTCCGAGTTGCTTGGGACCAATAGAAGCTCTGATATGTTGTCAGTTCAAAAGCTGTCACTTTGACTCCAAATGTAATTTCAATAAAATAACCCTGTTTTTACATGGTGATAAAGACATGCTACTAAATGAAATGTGTTTTATATTCATCAATATTAAACAGCTCTGAAGTATTCATGCTAAAAGTTTTTGGTACACAAATACGTCCAATGCTGGTATTCAGAATCAGAATACCTTTATTCGTCCCACAGAGGGGACGTTTATTGCAACTTCCTTGAGTAACACCAGTGTGATGCTCTCTGGGCCAAGATTCCTTCATGATCTGCTACTTTTGTTCTTGAGTCAGCCCATTTTGGCTTCATGTGCCACTGAGCAACTATCACAGGAATCATCATGCTCTGGCTCCAACAAGTTGCTCAGCGTGGTGCTTGGACTGACACGTCCACATCCATTGTTTCTAACAACCAATGCCTTATAGTAGGGCGATATAGACAAATAATCAGATTGACTTGATACAACATTGATGTTTCCAATACCAAGCTTCTCTATGGAGCATCTTCTCCTGAATTTCTCCCACTGTTGACCGTCCGAGATCATAGAAATAATAAATTGGTGTTTGGTCAGCTGTGTTTTCTCAGGTTTACCGCAAGACACTGATGATGGCTTTGTTAGATTTATCGCTGCCTGTCTGTCTGCCGGTGGGTTCAGTGGCTAATGACTAATCATTTAGACAAGTAGGTGTTGTGTCTGGGAACAGCAGCAGAAGCCAAGGTGATTAAACAACGTTTCCTCAACCTTTGGACCACCCGTTCATCTCTCCGTCTCATCCTTTTGTCTCCATGTTTCATTTTCTCCTTCTCTCTCATTAAATCCTTCCACCCTTTTTATTCCTCTTATCTAAACCCTCACCTTCTACCCCCTCCCCCCTATCTCTCTTTCACTCTTTCCCCAGCTGCACAACATTAGGAGATGAATTAATTAATAAGCCACACACACAGTGCTGACAGATAGACAGAGTGGGCCAGTGTTTTGCTGTCATTAAGTGGGAAACACTGGCTCTCCATCATCATGAGCTGTGTGTGACTTATGGAGAGATATTTGTGTGTGTGTGTGTGTGTGTGTGTGTGTGTGTGTGTGTGTGTGTGTGTGTGTGTGTGTGTGTGTGCCCCCCAGTGTTTACTAATCTATGGATGGTCTCCTCAACATTTTCAAATAAGACCTGGACATGTCTGATAATGTGTGATTTGAATAGACTACCTTTGATCAACATGTATTAGTATTCAGTCAAATACAGACTGACAAAACAGCCAGTTACTGTGTGTGTGGTCATTGGTACATGCTCACAGACATGCATGTGTGTGTGCCTCTCTTCACAGACAGCAGGAGGGCCCATGGGGGGAAGTAGAGGAAAAGAGGAGTTTAGTGAGTGTTTGATATTTGACAGCTGATTAAGGAGCGGAGTGAGGAGCAGGGAGCTCTGACAGGAAGTCTCCACGGGCATCATGGGTGGTACGACCCGAAGAGGGGTGGGGGTTGCACAGGGGGCAAACGGATGGAACAGAGAGGGGAGAGACAGACGAGGGAGTCGGTAGAAGAAGATACAGTGGCGCGTTGGTGGGGGTAGATTGAGATTGAGGGGGAGGAGGAAGTAGAGAGCAGAGGAGGTGAGGAGCCTTTCTTGCAGTCGCTTAGTGGACAGGAGGATGGAAGTGTATACAGTAAGGAGAGGAAGGGTGGAGGGGAAGAGGAAGGAAATGGAGGCGGAAGAGGAGAGAGGAAGGTGGCCTGGCATCCTGCTGCTTATCCTTGAACACTCTTGAGGAGGCCTCTCTTTCCATCTCTTCCCTCTTTTTTTTTCTCTTTAACACACACACACACACACACACACACACACACACACACACACACACACACACACACACACACACACACACACCGTGCCCAACTGGCACACGAGGGTGCTGTTGCAATTAAAGCGGCACAGCATGGAGCCCAGATTGAGTGAGGGAGGGAGAGAGGACTTCACACCGCATGAACACCACCCCTGGAAGACAGACATGAGGAGGGAGAGAAGAAGGAAGTGGGGGAGGGAGGGATAGAGGACAGGGGTACAATGGTTGGATGATGGGGGTAATGATGGAGAAAATGTTGAGAAATAGAGGCTTACTATACCGTTTGTTATAACATTTATAAAGCTTTGCAAGCATG
Organism: Notothenia coriiceps; assembly: GCF_000735185.1. Classification (NCBI taxonomy): domain Eukaryota; kingdom Metazoa; phylum Chordata; class Actinopteri; order Perciformes; family Nototheniidae; genus Notothenia; species Notothenia coriiceps. The sequence goes on along the minus strand of NW_011353951.1, from coordinate 15,656 downwards.
TTTAAACGAAATGTAGCAAAACACAGACTTTTTTGTTATATTGCTGTTTCTTTAAGGTTTCTATTGTTATCCCATTCTTTAAAAGTTCGTGTTAATGAAAAATACCTCATGAGCTCTGCTTCAATCAAGGTGTATCAGAGAGCATTGTGTGTAATATTTTTGCCCCGTTACTGTGACGCAGCACCGTCACCTCTCCTGCTGTGATTGGTTCTTTAATTAGCTCCTAACAAGAGCCTTCAGGAAGCCGGCGTGCTGATTGGACGTCTTATCATTGGTAATTAGCTCAATTAAGTCATTAGGAGGGTCCTCAGCCCCGTTTCCTGGGGCCGCGCAGGTAGTGCTCCCTCCCCTTGTGTGCGTGTGTGTGCAAAGAACGATTTAGAAAGGGGAAGCTATTTAAAAATTCCAGCCATTTCCTCAGCATTGTATATCTGTAATCTGTTATGTCAAAATGACGTTTTCCTGTTTGATTTTTAAGCATGCATATACACTCGCAAACATCAAACATTGGCGTGTATCAAACCTCTGCATTGCTTTACATTCTGTCGGATTTCGGTTGTTTATTGGTGACATAGATCATTTGTTTTTGTTTTTCTGTGTGTGTGTGTTTCTGCGGTGTCCAGGTGTGATATGGCCTGCGGTGGTTAAAAACACACATCTGGAGCTGTTAGAGCACTCCATACCCAGATGTGCTCTTGCGAGACACACACAACCTTTGCGGTAAAATCAGCGGCTTGCTCAGTTTTTGTTTTGTTTTTAGGGGTGGAGTGGTTTATTTTTTTGCGGTGTATGTCTGTGTGTCCAGACATCAGCTGTGTCTGTCAGGTGTATTTGTACAGAAGTTGACAGATGTTATTTTGATGTTGAGAGTGACACAGGACAAAGGGAATAGACAACAATACAATGACAATGCAGTGCACACACACACCGTCTCTGCTATGAAGTCAGCCATGAGACGATGTTTGGTCAAGCATGGTTGGGTGGAGAGGCAATTAGTAGAAGCTACGTTAGGACGGCAGGGATAAGCGGTGTGTCTCCAACTCCAGCTGTTGTGTACCTACAAATTAGTCAATTATTTTCACTTGCGTATGTGTGTCTGTATGCGTGCACTCCAGTGAATGCAAACAAGTGTGAATATATGGGTCACATCACCCTGTAATTGTTAACACCAACACATAGTTGAATGAACAAAGGACCTTAGTGTTGCATAGTTAGCCCCCCCACCCTTGAGCAGTAAGCACAAAGATGTTTGCCTTCAGCCATATCTATTTATATACAGACGCTAGCCCTCCACCCTTTCCAGTCTCATTCATACATTTTACGGAGAAGTATGTACGGGGTACAACGCAGTCCGTGCTAAGCAGTATGTACATATGACTCAGTAAGTACAACCTAGTAAGACGTATACTTGTTAATTGATTGCTATTGCTGTTTTTCTCTTGGATATATTGGATATATTGGATTTATATTCAACAGTAAAGGCACAATTGTTATTGACTCAGCATTGTGTTGAACACACATTCATTGAGGACTGCCCATTGTTTTAAAAGCCGGTGGTTTCAAAAACCCAACATTTCGCAAAACCTCCTAATTGAAGCGATGGCCTATTTGTCTAATAGCCTGTTTTCCACATAAAAAAACACTCAATGCTAAAAAAAAAAAAAAAAGAGACGGCTACTATGACATGGGCAAGACGAGACCTGACTTTGCCCCTGATTGGCTGGTACTGGTTGCCTTTGTTGGTCGGATTTGCTACATTTAGGTATGAGATTGGTTAGCGTGAGGGTAATAATATTGTGGTAAGCCAATCAAAGGCCTAATAACTGTGTGTTACTGGAGAGTGTTTATGTTTTTGTGCCCATGGTCCCATAGGTCATTTTTTGGACTACTTTGGTTTCAGAGGACAACATACAGTAACTTCAATCAACACAATCCATTCCACTTTTTGATTATGTTTAAGACTTTTGCTAGCATTATAATAAGCATAATTGTAGCACAAAAAAGAAGAAATATAAAGTAATGGTTCTAAATAAGGTTTGCTATTACCGTATTTGTAACAGACCAAGTAGGCCATATAGTAAGTTAAAAGGTCGGACGAAGAACAAAAGGGCCAAAAACTGGGTGAAGAAACACTACGTAATTAAATGTATGCATCAACGGTTTCTACTAGATTCTGTAAAATGTAATCATCTAAGACAAACCAGTTTTTTTCCAAGAATCAAAAAAGTCGTATTTGACCCATCAAACTAAAAAGGGGTGTCTCAAAGTGTCTCACAGAGTCAACAACATATAGCTCTTGGGACTGCCTATTAGGGCTGAATGATTCATCGATTTTAAATTGAAATCACGATTTTAAATGATCCAAATAAAAATCGCAAAGCCTGCGATTTTTTTTACTTTTTTCTTTGTTCTTCTTGTGTGCCAGTCATCCACACCAATTAGAAGTGCTGTGCTCCACATGTACCAGCCATTGTTAACCAATCAGAAGAGGTCCATGATAGAAGGCGATCACCTGCCAAGTATATTTGAAAGTGCCTGCCCTTTCCAAATGGCTTCCAATGGAGCTTTCCTAGATGGTTTGGTGAAAAAAACCATCTGAGCCAGGTTAGTAATGCTCCATCACATGATTCTATTACAGGGTGAATCTTAAACTGAAGCTTGACTTTAAAGCAACCCAACGGAAGTTTCATGTAAGTTTAGTTCTTTCACTCATAGCTTGGACTGCGGGGGTGCTAGAGACGGGAGCATGTTGATGCGACCTTCCTAGCCGGAGATATGGCCGCATCTTACTACAAACTTCTGTTGGGTCGCTTAAAAACAAATCTCGCAAATCGAATCGCAATATCTGTCAGAAAAATCGCAATTACATTATTTCCCCAAATCGTGCAGCCCTACTGCCTATGCAAGCTTTATGCAGTGTCTGGTGTATCTGTAGAGGTGAGAAGGGAAAACGAGTAAAGACAGAGAGGAGGACAGGCAACAAGATAAAGAGTAGCAATGGAGAAAGAAGAGAGAGAGAGTGATGAAGAGGAAGGAGAGCACCAGAGAGACAATGAAACTATGCCCTCTAACCACTGCGCTGATATCTCTTTGTTGGAAGTGTGTGTCCTTCTTTATAAGTGTGCGTGTGTGTGAGCATGTATTAATATTGATTTAGCATTCTGGCAGGGGGTCTTTGAACCTCACTTTCCCTACTCAAGGCCCCTGGGACATGTTGTAGATACACACACATAAACACACAAGAAGCAGTGTCAGATGTAATTAATTATATAACCTGAAGCCTTGACAGAGAGACAGAATGGCCGTGTGTGTAAATGTGTGTGACTGTCGGAGGGGTTTTGTGAATTTAAACACGCCTGTGTGTTCTTGCCTGTCTGGCTGTTTGTGAGACTGAGCCGATGAGTGAGAGGAGAGGGCTAAACTGTGATTCCCAGTAGTGCCTCTGCTCTGCATGTGAACTCTCTTAAGTAGACTGGAGGACTGGTTAGTGGAGGACTTGTGTATGTGTGTGCGTGGATGTGCATTGCAGTGTGTGTGTCAAGCTGAATGTTTAATCCATACGCTGCCGTCATGTAGCCTCTATCAGCTCTTTTATGCTTATTTGCAAGAGATACACGTTTTATCTGAATTTTTTAGACTGCAGTACGTGCTGCCGTTGGTGTCATGAGTCATCGGTTTCATGGCACATATATACTTGTTTTCTTCCAGTAGAAAAACAGAATAAAACTGCAGTATTTCACATTCACTCTCCAGTACACTCAACAGCACAGAAATATGTGAAGACATGTTCAAAAATACTCCATAAAGAATAGGAGGACTGCTAGATATTGCAACCCAAGTGAAGAAAAGTCGATTGTTTTGGCAGATAAAACTTACTTCAGTCTCTCTACATTCGCATAGATATGCTTTAAAACCTTCTCTTAATTAAGAAGTGTTTTTTCAATCTGTTAGTCAGATTTCGCCATTTTAGTCATAAGAAATACAATTGTGCAAGCCTTCCTAAATCACCTCAAATGTGCATATTTTTTAATGGCCAGTAGTAGACTACTCCTAGGATTTTTTTTACCATAATAAACATTGTACACAGGAGTTTTTTGTCCCAATCGCTTGTTTTAAGACTTCTTCAATCCTGCAGTCACGTTTAGAGTTAAATTAACCTTAAAGCACGGTATGTGTAGGGCAAGGTTACCCTTAGATTATTAAAGTTGCTTCCACTGTGTTGTCCAGTTTGGTCCAGTGTTTTTGGTCTTCTGTCTGAGCTTTGAATTGAACTACCTTCTTCATTCATTTATAAAGATGTCTAACATGTATTTTAAATAACTGAATATACACTTAATGTCATAATTTATCTACCTTCAGATATGTTTTGGGCATTATTGTCTGTCTAACCTTATCCGCCAGTTGCTCTGTGTCTCAGTGCATCTTTTGGGATTCTCTTTATAAGTCTACACACTCACTGACACACACGCTCGTACTCACACACAAATCTCTCGGCACATGTATATTTGATTCGTGCCTGAGAATAATTAATAACTTTGTGTTCATTTATTTATTTGTTTGTGTTTGGGGCTGACAGAAGTGAGAATTGTGAGTCTGTGCTTGTGCTGTTTGTGTGAGGACCTAAAGGAGCTATTGTTTGTATTATTCAAATGCAGTACATTGAACATGCACTACCTTTTGGCAGGTTAGCTTCTGTCTCAGTAGTTTTTGGTGAACATTGATGTTTTATAAGAAACATGATATATGTAATTGATTATCTTTTTGGATCAGAACTCTGTCTACTGTGCGAAAAGAAAAAGACAATGACAGATTACACAATATATACATGTTGTTATTCAAGGAGCAGTGTGAAAGAAACAGCTTCTATCTCAGAGTTTTTGTGTTTTTTTTTTGTGTTTTTCACCACTTAATGTCAATCAGTCTCTTAGATGAAGTAAGCCCTTTAATACACAGCACCTAATTATCCCTAACGTAGCACTTGGAGAAAAAATTACTGAAGAGCGATTGAACAAAATCAGATTGTTTTAGTGCTTATTCTTCCAAGGTCGTGCAGCTGATCACAGGTTGGGGCAGGAAATCGGCGACTTCTTTCTTCTTTAAGAGTGACCGCGTCGGTACGAGTGATTGAGGGCTAATTTTGACCCTTTTAAGCCTAAGTATTCCTGTTCCACCCAGCACGAGGTTTCTTTTCACGAAAGCTTTTCCTTGATTAGCCGTTCTTAGGATTACACACACACACACACAAGTGGAAATCCAAATATATAAAAACCCTGAATGTTAGTTGTAGCTAAGTGTTTCTATAATGTTTAAGTGGGAAATTGAGCTGTGGCTGCCCCCTTATTAACTTTAATGGTGAAATTAATCACCTTTTAGTTTTGTGAATAACTGGAAACTAACCTAGATTGCATTTTCCCACAAAGACAAAATGGAACACTGTCTGTTTTTGCCATGTTCTGCCTCTTTGGGGCTTGCTGTTTTCGAAGCAGTCATGTTTACAGCAAACAGGCATCCTCAATCTCTGTTGCTCACTCAACCGCCCACCCACTCACCCACACACACACTCACCCACACACACACTCACACATACAGTGCGTGGATGAGGGAGGTCTCTAGCCATGGTTGCAGGTATCTGGCAGGCTTTTCCACACATGACCTAGTAGTGATTTACTATCTTCATTAGCATGCTACCACTCAGTGGTTGTGTGTGTTTGTGTAGGCGATACAGTTTTGCTTTAGGGAGGGTTAGAGTTGGCTAGCTGTGTGTCTTTTGTGTTGAGTGTGTTTCGGAAGTGTGTGAGGTTTTGGAATCAATAAGAAAAAATCTGGTTTCAGCCTCCCCTCACTTTTCTATTATTTTCTACTTTGTAGCCTGCTATTCTGGTCTCTACCAGTCTGTTTGTTGTATTGTTTCTATGACCACAGCATGGTTCAGTTTGGCACGGCCTGGTATGGCACAGTGGTGTGTGTGTGTGTGTGTGTGTGTGTGTGTGTGTGTGTGTGTGTGTGTGTGTGTGTGTGTGTGTGTGTGTGTGTGTGTGTGTGTGTGTGTGTGTGTGTTAGGGAGACAGGCAGGGTGACTCGGTGGGGAATGTATCTGCCCAGGGCAGGGGGCGAAGACAGACAGGCTGGACCAAGGTCACTCCTACCGTGTGTGTATTCGTGAGAGTGTCCACTTGTCCATCCCAACACAGCTGAGGATGTGACAAGCATCCTCTCCCTCTTTGACTCTTGCCTCTTTTCTGTTTAATTTTTGTTTCCGTGACTAATAGTATTTCCATGCAAACAAATGTGACACTTCATATCACCTCTGTTTGAGTGCTCACAATTAGCTATTGCTATATACAGGAAACTCATCAGTTCCTGTTTACAGCTAGAAAAGAGATTTCCTGCTATTCTCTTTTATTAATATGATTATAAATGTGGTATTTCTGGGTTCTGAGATGCTGGTCGTACAAAACAACCTTGGGATTTTTTATTATTTTTTTCGACTATGTTCCAATCTTTTTCTTAAATTAAATGTTTGGACCTATTTATTTTTTCCTGTTCAATATGTTGTATCCCCCACAGTCAGAAGCTAATACAATACAAAGACAAAACAAAGTAAAGCCCACAGAGCAAAAGATAGAATGAAAAAAACAAACAAAAACACAACCTTGTGCGTTAACCAAATGTGCTTATCTATTCTATTCTATTTGCACCCATAGTCAAACAACGTATCAATTCCTCTTGTCTATAGTGCTAATATCGACCTATTTATAGAGTTAATCTTTTTTTTCGTATCACTCTAGCTCTCCGCCTGTCCTTGTCTGTATCACTCTTCCTCTCTCTCCGTCTCTCTGGGTCCAGATGGGCAGTTTGCAGGTTAACCGGTACAGCTGGAGCTGCATTATTAGCATCCTGCTGTGAGCTCTTATTGGCTCTGCTCCTCTCCTCTTTCCTGCTCCCTTCTTCCTCCGTCAGGTTTAGAGGATGTCTTGTAAAGCCACAAAAGCCACAATATATAACAAATTGTAAAGTATCAACATATTGTACATGTAATGCAAAGAGTGAAAAAGACACGTAACATGTAAGTTCATTTTAGCTGCTTTATTACATGTGACTGCATGTGAAAATATGTGGTCAGAGGTGGAGAGATTAAGGTTTGGTGAACAGAAAATTAATCGTGTCTCTCAGGCCTAGCTCTCTAGTTTTAGTGTGTTTTAGTGTGTGTTAATGTTGTTGTTGTTGAGTGGAGATTTGCTTTTTAGTGGTATTTGGGAGATGCAGCGGGGATAAGCCCACTAGCTCCCACTGACTCCCCCCGGAAGCACAGATTAAAGAAACACACACACACACACACACACACACACACACACACACACACACACACAACCAGTAGTAAACAGTAGGATAGGATTAGATAGAGGTAGGTAAACACGACACGCATATCTGTTGGATTTAGCATCAAAAAGGAACGATTATAGAATCGTTAATAACAAAAACACACCTCGTGTCCCCCTCTATACCTTTTTCTGTCAATGTCTTTCCTCCCTCTTTACTTGTCACACTTTCTTTCTTAACTAATCATCTAACAAAATGTTATATCTGTCCTTTCGGAAAATAATGTCTCCAACAATTACTGCAGAAACAGAGCGATTTAGCCATTCAGAGAGGGAGAGACAGCCAGGGGTGACCCTCGCTCCATCACCTTGACAACTAGATCAGAGCCTTGATTGCGGTTGCCGTGGTGATTAGCCCCGGATACAGACATCTTTGCAAACCAGGACGGGCGGGTGATCTCGTGTGTGTGTTTTCTAATCTATCGCAACACTGTGGGATCAAATTCACACTTAGTCTTATTTTTGTGTGTGTGTGTGTGTGTGTGTGTGTGTGTGTGTGTGTGTGTGTGTGTGTGTGTGTGTGTGTGTGTGTGTGTGTGTGTGTGTTACCAGATTTCCTCGTGCTTATTGGAGGAATTGGTAATTCCCCATTTTCCTCTGAAAGTCCTGAGCGATGATTCTAAGGCCAGAGCGATGATGTGTGCGCCTCTCCTGTTTGAATATTAATTAAAGTCTCATTACGTATGATAATAGAAGACTTACAGTACACGTCGGCTGCCGGTTGTTACGGTCAAGTGCTCTCCCGATGCCACTGAACACCCTGCGTTTGTCCGTATATTTGGTGTTTATGAACAGCAGAATATGTGCGTTTTAATGCATTGGTCTATCTTGTTAGCCTTGTTATGGGTATTTCTCACAGTCAAATATACCTAGACGATCAACGGTCTGCTGCACTGTCAAGCTACATTAGAGACAGAAATACACGTATTACACAGCTATAAAGTTTGTGATTAAAATATCATTTGAACAAGCAAGGTTATAATGCAGGGAGGATAAAGCAATCATTTGACACAACACATTGATTTCAATATAATGCGATAAAAACAAATCTGTCTGTTCTACTTAAAAGAGCAAACCGTTGTCCAAATTGACCAATCAGAATCAAGTATTCAACCAAGCATTGTTATAGGATAGAATAATTGTCCAGTTATTTAGTTAAAAAAAAATACAATATTCCTTGTAATGCATCCACACATGTCAATATACACCTATTTGTCATGTATGTATGTTGTAGAGAAAGTCACTCAAATCCCAAGATTGAATAATTATAAATGTATTTGATTAATTAGAGGTGCTTTTGTTGACACTCAAAGACATCTTACAAAGTCTAAAATATAAAAAGAAAAATGATTGAGTTGTGTAATGCTGTAAACCTATGCGCCACCACGGTCTGATGAAGTTACATTTTGTGACTTTTACAATAGAATGATATCCCTTTAATGACAAGAGAAAGAGAGACAGAAGGATGATGATGGTGCGTGTGCGTGTGTGTGAAGGTTTTGGCTTCTACAGGACCAAACACTCCAGCTTCCTACTGTTATGTAATCTGATTGGGAAAATCCAAGCTGCCACACACACACACACACACACACACACACACACACACACACACACACACACAATCAGAGGAAGGGAGGGTGAAAGGTTGGTGCTTTTGGGGGCCAGGCCCAAAGGAGTATGCCCCAGCCAAGAAAAAAAAGGGTTAAGTGTGTGTGTGTGTGCGTGTGCGTGCATGCGCATACGCCTCGGGAATCCGCCCCCCAATATAAACCAAGGAGCTCATTTATGTCCTGCTGCATGTTGCAGGGTCCATGATGAGGCCAGCATGAATGTGTGTGTGTTCCTGAGTGCGTGTATTGGTGTGACAGGGATGAGGCCACCTGGTCCCTCTCCTCTGGTCAATTAGCAGAACGAGAGAGAGAGACTGAGGGAGAGTATAAGCAGTGTGTTTTTGTGTGTGTGTGTGTCAGTGGAATTGTTAGGATGAGCCTGACTGCTGCATGGACTTGTCTTTGTGTTTAACCCCTCCCTCCCTTGTGCCATAGCATTACCTCCTCACATTGTTTCTGTTTTCATTTTTCTCCTCCAACATTTCCTCTCTTTCTCTCTGAGGTGAAAACTCATCAGTAATTCTACAGATGAACCGCAGCCACCCCCCAATTACCTGTGTGTTTTCGTCTGTTTCTCAGTTTAGAAGGAAACATAGCTTTAGAGTCGAGCCAACACACGTTGTTTTAATGGTGTTTAAAGATGTGGCTTTATTGACAGTGCATACTGTATGATAGACTGGCAAATTGGAAGAGAAAGGGGACAGCAAAGGGCCACAGATTCAGAGCTGCATCCAGGCCTTGGTTAAACCATATACTCCAGCACATGCACTACGCTCTGCGTCAGCCAATCCACTTGCTCCCCCCTCACTGCGAGTGGGACCCAGGTAACCCTCAAAATCACTCCTGCTTGCTATACTGGCTCCTATATGGTGGAATGAGCTCCCCATTGACATCAGGACAGCAGAAGATCTGCATATCTGCCGTCACAAACTCAAAACGCATCTATTTTGACTGTAACTTGGCAAATAAGTTATTGCTGAAAAAAAAAAGAAAAAAGCACTTGTTGAGTTAATGTATGCCTTGTTCTGATTCACCAGCTTTTACCATGGTATCATCTTGCTTGCAGTGAATATATCTGCACTTTCCTTGTTGTTCTGAGTTTGATTCTTTATGGTTTTTGCACTTATGTAAGTCACTTTGGAGAAAAGCGTCAGCTAAATGATGTAATGTAATATGTATTCTAATTTAAAAACCAGGCCTCTACCGTAAGCTTGGGCCTTAGTACATTGGTGCTCTCTCTATCAGGCTGCCCCTCAATGCTGTGACTTGTCCTTTGCTATCCACTGTGAACATGTTCAGTCTATTTTTAATGTTCAAGTGGAAAATGACAGGCAGGACCCTGACAATACTGAGCACTTCAAAGTAATTCTGCCATGTGCAGGTGTTATACTCCCTGTTGAAAAACGAAGAAAAGTATAAATGTAGTCTTAAAGTGTCCTGGTTACCACAAGGGTTGGCATAGCAACAAGTCAAGTATAGCCCGCTGTGCATTAAGGTATTCGTCAGCACAGCTGGAACATGATTTTGAATGAGACGTGTAAACCTAATATGCTTATTGTCTAGAAATAGTTTTCTTTATCCAAATTATTCAACATATTCAATCCAAAGCATTCCCCCATAGAAATAAAAATGAATCCCCACTTGCATTGGTGTGCATTAAAAGACTGTTAACAAACTCTGAGTCCTAACCTTCACCCTGCCTCTCCCTCTCCTCTCATCCCTCTCTCTGTCCCAGCACAGGCCTCCCAGGGGGGGGTGTGTGTNCATATGATGTTTGTCAAGTTAAAAGAACATTTTGCAAGTCAAAAAAATAAGCGGTTTCACACAAAAAAATGTGTAACGTCACAGTTTTACGACACATTTTTTATTTTTTTGACTTGCAAAATGTTCTTTTAACTTGACAAACATCATATGTGTCATTCGTGGCACAATTCAAACGGGATCGAAAGATGACTTTTCTCTCTCCATTGACTTCAATGTATAATTTTCCGCTTCCGGGTCGCATGGGTCGGAAGTAGATGGGCGGGACTTCGCCTCTCTATAGCTTCTAAATGTTTTTTGGTGGAAATGTCCGGTCTGCAAAGTAACCAGTACGGTAATAGCCTTTCAGTTCCCCCCAACAATTTGTATTGAATTAAATCAACATGGAACCAGTAATCACTAACTTTGTTTCCCCCGGCCCCTTATCGGAGAACACCCAGCTAGTAACCTAGAAACCAAGCTTCAGCTAGCGGCAGTCAGACAGGAACTCAGGTATCATCGAATCTACTAACAAATACATATGGGGAAGTGTAAGTTCAACTGTATTTGGTTGGAAAATATCTAAATGAGTGCTTGGTTGAAACCAGTGGAGGGGAACGTGTTTGAAGCCTGCTGCACCTTTTGCAAAAAATAATTAGCGTTTGTTTTGCTAATCTAGCGTTAGCTAGTGCAACATTGCGGGACCTCCGGGCGACGTGTGGGTCTACGTCAACCCTAAAAGCTGTGGTCTGTGGACGCTAAATACCGTAGCTAAACACCAATCCTACAACAGCAACGATGAAAGATTGTAGCCAAGGCAGCAGAGCTCAGAAGCTAGCTCTTGTCACACACACACACACACACACACACACACACACACACACACACACACACACACACACACACACACACACACACACACACACACACACACACACACACACAGGATATGCCAGCGCCACCAGTAACCTGATCTCTGACCACAGAATTCCCAACATGTCACAAAAGACAAAAGAGGAACAGTGATAAATGAAGGATATATTTATGAAAGAAATGACAGGGAGTGAACAGAAGGTGAAAACGGACAAAAAACATTTAACTGGAAACAGAGAAACAGCTGAATAGGGAGAGAGAAAGATGGGTGGAGGAGCAATGAAGGGGCCCCTTGGGGCCGGTGCTGTGGGATGCTCCATTCAAAACATAGTAGGGGGTGCATTCTTCCTTCTCTCTCTCTGTCTGGCATTTGCCTCTTACTCCTCAGTCACACACCTAGCGCACCAGGAGACAAGGACCAATAACTTGGGGAATGTGTGTGTGTGTGTGTGTGTGTGTGTGTGTGGTGTGTGTGTCTGTGTGCGTGCGTGCTTGCGTGCGTGCGTGCGTGCATGCGTGTGGTTTGGAATGTGTGTGCCCATTGTTTTGGCTTCAGGTGAGCTGCGCTACAGTTGGCGTGTGTGCTTAGCCCCATGTGAGTCAGGTTATTTCTTATATGTGTGTTTTCACCGGGCTTGTGCCCTTTTGTATGTACAGTACGCCTGTGTGGGTGTGTTTCCGAGGCAGGAGACAGAAAAGTCTGTTTAATCCACAGCAGCCCCGGACACACCAGCACAGCGTGCGAACACAACCAGAACACACACGCACAGAAACACACCAGCTCTGGTGTGTGTGTGCGTGTGTGTAGCTTAGGGAGCTGCCTCGATACCACACATGGGTAATTCATCCACCACCTCACAGAGAGTGGGAGATAGCAATGGAGGGAAGGTAGGAAATATGGATAAATGTTAGGGGAGAGGGATGCATGCTCGGAAGGATGATGGAGACCAGAAGAGAAGGAGAAAAATTGAATTTATTTGTTTTAACACACAAACACACACACTCAACTTTTCTCACACAAACACTATTTTATAATTGAAATGTAAAAAATATAAAGGTAAAATGCTAAAAGAAAAACACTAAAATATATGCAATGTTTTTCTCGCTTATCGTATTAAAAAGCTGCATTTATTTGGAGTCACTTGGTCAAATGACATGGAAGCTATTGAAAAATTAAATGAATATTAAAGGGAAATACCAGACACCTCAACTAAATATTCATATTAAATGAAAAAAAAACTAAAATCCAATTAAAAGGGGCTGTCCAGTGAAGTTACAATCCTGCATTAGTTGTAAGTCACATGACATGTAAGCAATGAATGAAAAAGGGGGAATTCTCAATAAAAAAATGCTAAAATTCCAATTAAATATTCATATAAATAAAAAAAAACACAAAAATATAAATGAAAATAAGTGTGTTATTCATCCAGTGTTGTGATACAACGTATTGAAAATGACCTGCTGTTATAACTAATATCAATTTGACCTACTGCACGCTGAATTAGACATTGCTCCAATAACTGCAATTGTTGTTATTATGGAAAACAACCCCTTGTAAAATTGTCACACACACTTCCCGATTACATTCTGAAAATAACCATGAGCATCACTGAGCAGCTGTTTGAATAAACGTAAGCGGAGTGATCCTGATCAAATAAGAAGTAGATGTTATTTTAAACCTCTATTATATGATATTGAGAATGAAGTTTAAAGATATGATGAGGGGACATGTGCTTTATGCTGTGCCATTACAATATATTGTAATGTAATTGTTGTCCTTTAGGATGTCTGGGGAATTTTAAGTGTCTAAAGATCATTTGAATACATCTCTGAATTGACGGCACACTACCAAGTTACACAAAACAGTGTACAAAAAGATGATTGGCAGCAAAGGCGGGGAGCCAGATTCTAACTTATAATGGTGCGAGTGCACAGTGTGTACCGCAACTCCCCAGGGTCCCCCTCTGCATGCTTTCTCTCCTGATCTCTCCCTCCCCCCTCTCCGTCTTTGCTCTTTCCCTTTCATTTTAACACCTTTTCTTCAAACTCAGGCATTCAGCTGTGATGTCCCCTCCGAGGCCATTTCGGCTGGGAAGGGACATCGCCTCGGCGGTGGCAGGTAAAAGCGGCAGAGGGACAGCGTACGGGGTGAAAGATAGAAGAATAACAGAAGAAATAAATCATAATGACCCCGCTCCATCAAAACAAAAAAGAGCACAAATGGAAGGATGTGGGCAGAGGTACGGCACTGAGCCGGCGGAGATAGAGCAAAGGAAGACGGGTGAGGAGGTGGAGGGCGGAGGTACAGACGTGATGATTAATCTGTATGAACAATAACTGGGGAGGAGGAAGATAGAATAGGTGGGGGTCTGAGTGAGATAGGGCATGAAATGCAGAAACAGGTGGGAAATTAAAAATAAGTGGCTCAAAACTAAACAAGGTGCGAGAAAAGTTGCTTCTCTCTTGAACGCGACTGTTTTCTCTTTATATTTGAGTAGCAGTTGTGACGCATGAGGCAGGATTTAAAGATGATTCCACTGATAAGAACATCTGCTCAATGCTAAAATGTAAATGTGATGAGAAAGACGAGAGGAGGCAGCGTGAAAGGAAGAGAGGGAGGGAAGGAGAGAAGGATAAAACCATAATTTAACAAGAGAATGGATAGAGGAAGGAATGGAGGGATGGAGCAAGGGAGGAGGGGGTGACTGGAGGGGGGCCTGATGAAGGGAAGATGCGGGGGGCCGAGATCTAAGCCGTACCACTCCTCCCTACACTCCTACCTAGGAAAAGAGGGATTTGCTCTCCCTGGGAGGGATGGAAAGATGTAGGGAGGCGGGGGAGGAGAGATGAGGACCACTGAGAGAGAGGAGGGGGGAGTAAGTTATGGAGGGAGGACTGGGGATAAAGGCAAAACAGATCAAGAGGGAGAAAGAGGAAGATTTATCATCAAAATCACTGAAAATCCCTACCATGCTCACCCCTGTTACTGATGCTCAGGAGGGAGTTTTAATGCGGAGACGCAGCGGAACGACACATTCAAAGGATGATCCGCTCTAACATAATGCTCACATTCAGAGAATAAGAGTCACCTCCTTAAATGTTCTCCTTTTCTAGCAGCACATGAGCAGAAGTGACACAAAGTGCTGTTTATGATGCATCGCTCACACACATTGTTGAATGTCTTTACTGCCATGTGTTCATGTGTTCGTACTGCGTGGCTTTGGAAGATCTCTAAAACAAACAGTAGCAAGCTGTAGCCCACTGCCATGTGCGTGTGCAAACGGCAAAAAACACACAGTTTGATTTATTTTCAGAGTCAGGGGATTCAAATATTAAAAAATACTGTATGCATTGAGCACACATTCTTATTTACTGTGTGACTCCCTTTGTATCTACACTAGATGCATACATGATCCTTCAGTGAATCACTGCTCTACAGTAAGGCAGAGAACATGTAGATTCAGTTGTACCAGGTCTATTTGATTTACTATTATAATAATAATAATAGTTCTCATTCATAACACTCCGTTCGATGTCTCACTATGGGATGCGCCTCATCGCGGAGCAAACAGAAGCATCAATCTCATTACGCCAATCCTGATTGGCTGGTGATCTTGACGTCAGCGTCAGGGAATCCACCCCCTATAAGTAGCTTGCGCTACGCCGCATGCGTCATTCAAACACCTCTTCTCGCTTCAGAGCACATCTCTATATTGGTAGCCGGGCTAGCTCACACAGTCCACAGACGGAACCAAGCTATCCAAGCTAACTTCGGTCGACGGGCGCTCGCTGGCTACTTCTATATATACTTCTGCAAGAAGACTGTTAATACTAACACACCAGTTAGTGTTGCAAATCGACCTCGCTGTTTTTTCTTCGGAAATAAAGGTAAGGTTTTGATTTTTTCAAGCTAGCAATACACGTGTTGCTAGTTTGTCTTCCCTCACTACCGACACCACGGTAGCGAGGACGTTTTTTCTTTTTCTCTCTCACACCAGAGGAGTAGAAGATAAAAAAGGTATTAACACACCAGTTAATATTCTTTGAGAATAAA
>NW_011353950.1:0-2829 GCF_000735185.1 Notothenia coriiceps | reverse complement strand
GGACATCCCGGAAAGTTGAAAATGTACGCTAAGGGCCACCCCCTTGCGTTGGAAAAAGCCGACACTGCCGCCCGCCCTCTTGCGTTGGAAAAAGCCGACACAGGGGACCTTGACATAACGTCAACATAGGCCGACCTGGGAGTGAGGATGTGTTGTTGAGGAAAACGTATCAGACATTTAGTTGCTGTTTCAGATCATATCACATAATGGTCATTAACAGATGGTATTTGCCAAGCAGTTTTTGAACATGTTGGCTCTGATGTTGGCAGTGGATACAATACTTGAAAAGTACAATTGAGTTACAATGAATGCAAAAACAGCTCCTGAAAAGTTAATTTGTTTAGATAAACTTTGTTCTTGGGTGGTGATAATGGTGAGTAAATACAATTACATTTAGACATTTTTTGGGATATCCTTCTTTCAGACAATCTCAGCCTTGTTATAGTATTAACTGTTTTTCTGAATACTGTACTACCTGTGTGGTGACATGCCTTTATCCGCACACATTCCTAAACTCAAGGAACTCAGGTAATGTGAGCACCCGTAATACATTTGTTATTTTTTATATATCCTGCATCGCATCATGGCCACTATTAGAATTGGCTTCCCCTGCATTATTCCTGGAGTCTTGGTAATATCGAGACTTTCATCCAGGGTCCAAGTGTCCGGGTCCTGTGTCAATTCAAAAGTCTATTTTTTTACTTAATTTGTACAAAATTAAAAATGTATTTATTTCAACCCAAAACACGATATTTTTCCAAACCTAAACAAAGAACATGTTATTCAAAAACATCTTTACGATTGTCAGTACGCTTTTTTGGGCCTTTTTGCACCTCCCTGTCCTTTAATGTCCATCATTGAGTGCCTATTTCCACACTTTCCATGCGCACACATTCAAAGCGCTGCAGCAAAAGGCTTCCTATACTAAGCAGGCAATGACAATAGAAATTATATTACAAATTATAAATTATATTATATTTGATAAGTCAATCATAGCATGGAAAAAGGTGGATCTGGGGTGGAGGGGGGTTGCTTAGCGACTTGCAGAAGAGTCAGCAATGATGGACAGGGGGAAGTAGCTTAAATAAGCCTTGTTTCAGGTTTACCAACAGATACAGGGTTAGGGTTAGGGTTGCTGTTCACTCAGATGATGTAGCTTCAATCGAAAACAATAACCATATGTTTATAACTGCCCCATAATCCAGAAGAACATGTACTTATTTCAGAAAATACTCTGAATTAAACTGACTTTAATTAAATGTATTATGTCTACAGATTTCAAATAACAGTTTTAGGTGTGTTTAAAGCAATAATATAAAAAAATATATGGTTCAAGTAAATATTATTGCTATCACCTAACCTAATACAATTATCTGAAATGTGTTGACGCAATACATTTATTTAAAGTCAACGTTTCAGTTTTTTCAGTGTAATAAGGGAAGCAGTTCAGTTATGGGAGTGCCATTTCAACAGGTTGTCATATAACTTGTTTAATTGCTACTGAGGCAATAAGAGACTAAATCTACATATACAAACATTTGACGTGAGTAACAAGACAAACTCTGTGAATCATTTTGTTCTGAATACTGCTACGATGTTCAGTAAAGACGGACGGAAGGAAGAGAGTAAAAATTATAGTAATTACTCCAAAGAAAAGCTTCTGGCATGCTTTCTGTGAGACACTGGGCTGTAATCACTCACACGCTATGTTATTAGCTGTGAAAGCAGGGGGGGGGGGGCTACCACCTACACTGAACCACAATGATCTGTGGTTGATGGTAACGTCATTTAATGAATCTCTGAGGCTTTGTCACAGAAACTGCTTTTTTGTAATATTTGTAACAATATTTGATTCCAAAGACAAATCGATTTTTCAAATGTACAAATAGGACTAGATATTAAATAATACAATAATTAGTGAAATGAACAAAATCCCATTAAAAAGGATTAACAATTTTCACAGCCTTAGAGAGCGGAGTATAATGGCACATTTCCACTGCAGGGCCTCGCACGGCTTAGTACGGAGTTAGGCCATGGTAGGCCAGGCTCACTTTATGCTGCGTTTCCATTACAGTTTAGGAACTGGGGTAGTAACTATAGTAACGCAGTGTAGGCGGAGCCGTGACGTCATCTTCAATGTGAAACACAAAAACAACACAGCTGTTAGCTGTTAGCACTCAGAGCTCACAGCTCCTCATATCTGTTCAGAAACTAGACAAAAGTTAAACAAGTCCAAACCACAACTAAACAAATACTTAAAAAAAAACTTTTTACACGGTGCATTTCAGACCAGTCCACTATAATTATAATGATTTATCACACAGTAAAAAATCTATAAAAATTGATAACAGCAAAGGTTGCTTTGGTAAACGAAGGGCTGACTTCCGGCATATACTGCTGATTACTTAAAAATAAAATATGCATTATCATGCTAGAAAATATTACTACGCTCCTCTGCATGAAGAAAGACGATAAAGGGCCACAGTTACACACATTGTGAAACTAAATCTCTTTCTTCACAAACCAGCTTTTACTGGAACAGCTTCAAACAAAACAGTTTTTTAGAAATGCAATTTTTGAAACTATTTAGCATTTAACGCTTAAAATCATAAAGAAAATTGTTAGTCCCATGACACATTTCTTTTTCGATATAAATTGTTTGCACAAGGCCCACTTACTTGAAATATCCTCCAATCCAAGCTCCGATTCGGAAAGGATAACGGAGTAAAACATGTAGGGTACATGTGCAAGGGTTTGTGAAATATACAGAGACATTTCATTCTTATATTGGTTTAAACCAATCAGAACCTCAATAAGATGGTCAGAAAA
>NW_011353949.1:0-1703 GCF_000735185.1 Notothenia coriiceps | reverse complement strand
GTAGTAGTAGTAGTAGTGTTACGTGTGTCGTAGTACTAGAGTAGAGTTGTCGTGTGTGTGTGTGTGTGTGTGTGTGTCGTGTGTCGTGTGTGTGTGTGTGTGTGTGTGTGTGTGTGTGTGTGTGTGTGTGTGTGTGTGTGTGTGTGTGTGTGTGTGTGTGTGTGTGTGTGTGTGTGTGTGTGTGTGTGTGTGTGTGTGTGTGAGAGCAGCTGTCTGAGGTTTATTTAGCCGCCACTCTGCTGCTTCTCATGACCTGCAGACGCCTCATATAGTTGACCTTTGACCCGCGGTGTGTTTAATACGGTGCAGAGGCGAGTGTCGTTTAACTAAACAAACACCTCCGTGTAATTCATCTGCTTTCTATTGAACTGGGATATATTTAGAATATGATAGATAACAATTAGAGATCAATACAAATGTGGTCCATCCATGACTTTGTGTTGGCACTGAAGCTCTGGTGTGTTTCTACTCGTATCTATTGACGTGGTTTGTCCATAATATGTACTTTAATCCAAATACAGAACTTCTTTTAAGGCAGTATAAGCTAAACAAAGCCTATCAATCCAGTGTTTTTGAATTGTTTGAATTACATGCTTTAAATAAGTCATTCTAGAAACTAAAATATATGTTTAAAAAGTATGAAAAACTTTAGTTTAGAGACACTATGAAAAAGAACTCTCCAAATTATCCTTGGCAATAACTCGTTATGTTTAATTTAATGTATATATTTGGACGTCAAGCTCTGCTGAGCAATACCCAGTTTTGTATTCATGCAAACAAACATATGCACACGTGTTGGTGGAGGAAGTGAGAAAAACACATTTGTTTGCGTTTATTATATTACTGTTTATTAACAAGCAGCGTATCTACTCTGTGATAGACTTTACAACATGAGCAAATATTATAAATCAAGTCAGCTGCACTGTGTTAAAAAACATTGAATCTTTAATAGATCCCACTTGGACTTTCTTGTTGTTGTTGTTGATGTTCGACTTTCTGCTTTACGTGTTCAGAGTTGTTTCTGTTGACTTATTTAAGACGAGCGGACGTAAACACACAGCTCTTGGGTTGGACGTGAAACTGCTTCATTTATATTTAAGGCTCTTGAGTTCATGCTCTGACTCAAAGCGCCTCTCAGACGCTTGCTTTGGGTTTCTCTGCAGAATAACAAGCAGAGCGTTGGTGGGTTTGAGGCTGAGGAAACTTTAAAAAGAACTCACCGTTAGAGATGTCCCGATCCGATCACGTGATCGGGGATCGGAGCCGATCACGTGATTTTCAAAAGATCGGAATCGGGAGAAAGAAATCGGGGATCGGGATTTTAATTTTTTTTATTTTTAATACTTTTAAAAAAAATTTTTATTCAATGTTACAAAACAAAAATGACCATGTTCAAGTCTTAAAGTCATCCTGAGGCCTTAGTTTTGGTTTCAAATGACACAACATCATGTATGTGTTGCTTCTTTGGGGCTTGTTTTCATAGACCTGGTTGCTTATTTCTCTCAAATCTGGCAACAGAGTGGGCAGGGCGCAGTGTCTAATTGTAGCAGTAAGCTAACGAGTACTGATAAGCTTTATTTTGTTTTGATCCAATGCTGCACAACTGAACTGATCCAATGCTGCTGTGAAAGAAAGAAGCTATATCCATGTTGGATAGAATATCCAATTTAAATAAAAAAATAACCTTAAGGGACAACTTGAAT
>NW_011353948.1:10433-14733 GCF_000735185.1 Notothenia coriiceps | reverse complement strand
ATAACCAACCAACTAACCAACCAACCAACCAACCAACCAACCCACCTGCACCTCCACCTCCACCTCCACCTGCACCTCCACCTCCACCTCCACCTCACCTGCACCTCCACCTGCACCTGGTTCCAGTCTAGAAGGCCCGCTAGTTCTCCAGAAGGCCAGTTGTGATAGCACGGTTCGCCACTGCTAAATACACATCAGGTGACAACAATGGGTACCAGTAACGGTATATTAGAATACATAAATAAGTGTAGCATGTATAAAGAAGTGTGAAAGCAGTATTAAAGGTGGAAGTATATATTGAACAATTACAGATTCATTTCAGGAGTTGAGCTGTCTAACTACGAGACAGCAGCCAGTAGAAGTAATAATTATAAAGTGGAATATATATATTCCACTCTTGTGCCTTGCTCAGAGACACCTCAGCAGTTCACAGGGGAAGGTCTGGTACTTTTAGAAGTGCATGTTAACTTGCTTTGTCTAAAATCTCAAATGTATATCTGCACAATACGCAGTTCATGTCTCTGTTGGTATATCTTATGTTAGCATAATGACATTTCCTACGATACGTCGTGCTCTCTTTTTGATACCGATGTTGAGACGCGTGGAAAGTGTTTTGACTCAATTCCGTTATATTCCTCACAAAGCATGAAGGCTAAAACTCAACCTTACAAATGCATTACTGCAGACAGATAGAGAACAATGACAGACATAATATGAATGCTTCGGGGTTAAGTTAGACGAGATTGGAGGTTTTTATCTTGACTCATTGTGGGATTCACAGAGTCTGATGTTTACAGCCCAGGGTCATGTTTACCTCAGAGATATACACCGTACGTCACCTGGGAGCAAGGTGACAGGTAATCTGAGCTGTTTTTACGAACCAGGAGAGGAAGGTTAATGTTCTGCCTGCAGGAGACGGATAATGATACTTTCACCAAGACCTGAACTCTCCTCAAAACCACTCTGTGATTTTTTGTTTTTCTTGTTTCGGTGAATGGCACTGTAACCCATTTTGTTGCACAACCCTGTGTTTTAAAATACTTGTTCAAATGTAAAGTTTTCTTGTATTAAAACAAAAGAAAATCTGCAAAAGAATTGAAAAAAAAGGTAAAATAAAATAATTACAATAAATACAAAACAATAGTTAATTAGTGAAGATAATTAGAAGAAGTATATTGATATTATTCTTTCCAGCGATTTTCTGAACCTTAAATAAATAGAACTGATTCTCCGTTAGTTCCCTGCATTCAGAAAGGGGACGCTTGTTTTACTCAGCATGTAACGGATTCAGGTTCCTCCACCTCCACCTGCACCTCACCTCCACCTCCACCTGCACCTCCACCTGCACCTCCACCTGCACCTGCACCTGCACCTGCACCTCCACCTGCACCTGCACCTCCACCTGCACCTCCACCTGCACCTCCACCTCCACCTGCACCTTCACCTGCACCACCTCCACCTGCACCTCCACATGCACCTCCACCTCCACCTCCACCTGCACCTCCACCTTCACCTCCACCTGCACCACCTCCACCTCCACCTGCACCACCTCCACCTGCACCTCCACCTCCACCTGCACCTGCCTCCTATAGTGATTTATTTTTAGCACTCTGTATTTTGACCCTAAATATTGCCGTCTTATATTCAGTTAACATTCCAGTGTTCCTCTAACCTCCTAAACATCGAGCTCCTGCAGCAACGTGAAATATAATCTGTCCGTCAGGATGTTTCACCTCCTTCAACGTATCGTCTTCCTCCAAAGAAAGACTTCTGCATGATTAAAACAACTCTGAATCTCAGCTCATGCTAAAATAGGATCTGGTTTTAATCGCTTCAACATCAAACATAGAAAGTAATCTTGCTTTGTGTCCTAATGTGTTCTGTCCAGGTTCTTCCCCCAGCTGCTTCCTATCATTATTACTGCAACACAGAACTATGTGTTTGTAATGTGTGTTATGATCTGGTTCCTCCCTCAGAAGAGAATATGATTTAACCGAGGGGAATCGGTTCTGAAGGTTTGTTAAATCTGTGTAACATGTGATTTAGAGTTTCAGGGCTACTGTACGTGTTTTCTGAAGCTTCTGTGAACTGGAGGTGTTTTGTTCTGGATCAGTCATTAATGAGCCAAACAGAGAGAAAGCTGATTGTTAAACTTGAACATCAAGCTGCAGGGAGTTGGCTTGGGATCACTTGCACTATCTAATCTTGAATGGAGTGTCATTGGGTGACGTTTGGTCCGACAAGAATGAGATAATATTGAGTAAAACCACTGAAACATTTCGACAAAGAGGCTATTCTTCAGTTTTAGACAACATGTTCTGCCACAGGGCGGTCCTGTTTAAATTAGGAGACCTCCCATTATCACGCTCAGCAGGGGGTCTGCAGCCTGCAGGACGCACGGTTTGACTGAGGGGGGGGGGTCTGCTTCAGTTAATCAATATGTTGGAGGTATTCTGTTGCCTAAAGAGACGCTGAAGACTTTACAGACTCGGTTTCTGGCTCCTTGGCTGTGGCTGATATTTACATTCTGTAGTTCTTGTATGAAGTTTCACACCGTCAGACTTTAACCACGTTGGCTTCTGGTTGGAAAAAGGAAAGCAGCCAAGAGGCAGCACTTTCAACTTTTTCCACAAACAGCAACACCACAAAGCATATTCAATAACACGTAGGAGGAGGGGGACGGGGTTATCTCAGACTACAATGTTTTTCAGACATGTCCAACCCTTCTGTCCTGTGACAGAAAGAGAAACAGAACGATGTCTACTCGCTACTAGATTATTTAATGTCTGTGAAATATCCACCATTACCAAAAGGTTAGGAGAAAAGTGTGTGTCCTTGTTTGTTGAAACTTGCTTCTGAAGTATCTCTCAACATCCTGGGAGGCCGGTAAATATATCCTCTTCTAATTTTAGCCGTACAGTCAGCTGTTGTTTTCACTGAGTCACTTAAGACTGTTTTCTAAAAGCAGCTCTTAGACAAGACATTTCCTTCAGCTGTCTCCACTGAGATCTTCAGGGAAAATAGCTAAAACAATAGTGGTCCACAACATCACCCGACGTGAGGACTTTAAATACATGTGTCAGTTTGAGTTTATGACTGAGTGGAGGCCAATAAAACACCAAGTTATGCAACAACAGTTCACTATCTTAGCATCTAACACTGGAATCCTTTGAAAGACATGCTGTCTCCTGGATGATCATTCATGATAACTCTAGCTTCACACATGAATAAAGCATAAAGAAACATGTGATCTAAAGAACCAACTAACAAACTAACCAACCCAACAACTAGATAACCATCCAAACCACTAGATAACCAACCAACCAAATAACCAATCAACAGATGAAATAACCTACCAACCAACCAACTAACTTACAAACCAACTAAATAACCAATCAACAAACTAACTAAGTAACCAACAAAATAATCGACCAACCAACCAACCAACCAGCCAAACAACCAACAAAGTAACCAACAAAATAACCAACCAACTAAATAAACAATCAACAAAGTAACTAAGTAACCAACAAAATAACCAACCAACCAACCAACCAACCAACCAACCAACCAATCAACAAAGTAACTAAGTAACCAACAAAATAACCAACCAACCAACCAACCAACCAACCAACCAACCAACTAAGTAACCAACAAAATAACCAACCAACTAACCAACCAACTAACTAAATAACCAACCAACCAACCAACCAACCAACCAACCAACCAACCAACCAATCAACAAAGTAACTAAGTAACCAACAAAATAACCAACCAACTAACCAACCAACTAACTAAATAACCAACCAACCAACCAACCAACCAACCAACCAATCAACAAAGTAACTAAGTAACCAACAAAATAACCAACCAACTAACTAAATAACCAACCAACCAACCAACCAACCAATCAACAAAGTAACTAAGTAACCAACAAAATAACCAACCAACTAATCAACCAACTAACCAACCAACCAACCAACCAACCAATTAACTAAGTAACCAACAAAATAACCAACCAACCAACCAACCAACCAACTAACTAAATAACCAACCAACCAACCAACCAACCAACCAACCAATCAACAAAGTAACTAAGTAACCAACAAAATAACCAACCAACTAACCAACCAACCAACCAACCAACCAACCAACAAAGTAACTAAGTAACCAACCAAAACCTCAACAAAGTAACTAAGTAACCAACAAAATAACCAACCAACCAACTAACTAAATAACCAACCAACCAAATAACCAATCAACAAAGTAACTAAGTAACCAACAAAATAACCAACCAACCAAC
>NW_011353948.1:4289-10393 GCF_000735185.1 Notothenia coriiceps | reverse complement strand
CACACACACTCGACACACACACACACACACACACACACACACACACACACACACACACACACACACTCACACACACGTATTCCACCCTAGACAGGCCAGGTTGCCAGAGCTACACAAACTCCCACCCATTAGCGGCAGGATTCCAGGATAACCATGGCAACCAGTCTCTCACCCCCGGGGAGACGAGCAGTAGAACTGAAAGGCTCCATTCAATTTCCACATCCCAGTACAGCACACACAAAAGGACACACATGCACACTTTTTCACACACTAACACACACCAACTGACAAGCACACACTCACACGGATTCACACACACACACACACACACACACACACACACACACACACACACACACACACACACACACACACACACACACACACACACACACACACACACACACACACACACACACACACACACACACACACACACACACACACACACACACACACACAGGTCGTTGACCCGCTGTGACCGAGCAGCTCAGGGCAACTCTTCCTGAAGAAAGCTGGTCTCTGTCTGAGGAGTCAATCACATCTGACCCCCCACAACACACACACACACACACACACACACACTAATATATAACCCCCCAGCATCCTGCCAGGCCTCATTCATCACATTCCAGCTTCAGTGACGCTTCACTGGGAATCTGAACGTCACAGAAACGCATTCACGCGGGTGAAATGTGAACGGTAGTTTTTTACAGCGCGTCATCGCCGCTACGATCACAACCTGCACGTTCTGATCTGTGTTCTCTACTGAGAATCTAAATGAAATTGAAAAGGTCTTGTTCCCATGTGGTCTCAACATTGGAGTCAAACAAAGGAGGCCAGGTGGCTCAGGTTCTCTGTCAGATGAATTAAGTAAAAAATACTGGGTTGATTTTTAGTAAACCTTTGTGGGTGTAGCATTGGCAAAGGGAGAACAAATTAAATAGCCTTAACTTGAGGCTGCGTCCACACTGACATGTTGATGCTTTTAAAACAATTAACTTTTTCTACCTTTACGTCTACCTTCAGTCTGGCCAAACCTGTAAACGTTTGAACCCCTAATTTTATATTAAAAAATCTGTCACGAAGACACACAGACTTGATTACTGGTGTTTTTTCAACATGTATACCTAGGGATGAGTGGAACTGACCTTGGTGTGTGTGCAAACAGCTGCTGTACGGTAACATTTTGCATTTTAAAATGCCCCTGATGCCTAAATGAAAAGGAGGCAGGCCATTTTTTGGAGCAATTTGTGAAAATGAATGTGTCCAGCAGCAATATACAGTTATTTGCTTTCAGCACACACATGCCCAGTGTGGATTAATGACCATGTGATAGCCTAGTTCTTAGAGATGGTGAGATAGTGTACTAGAACTGGCTTTGTAAGTGCTTATAAACTTGAATTCAAAACAACTTCAAGACAAGAACCCTCAATCTGTGTGAATAATCGAACCGTTGACACAAAGTCAGAAGAACACTAATGTCTAAAATATAATTATATGCTGAATAATTAAGACCTTTCTTTCATTGGAGCTAAAAGTAACCAAACAACGCATAACATCTGTCCGTCTCACTCTCTTTCTGTCATGGACAGTACAGTCGGGGCTCAGCAGGGAACAGGTTTTCTTTGGCTTTGTCCTAATTAGGTTTCTAATTTGTCCAGTTGTCCGTGTGAAGCCTTGGAAAACAAAGCCGTGGGGCCCGGACGCTAAGTCTGTAGCGACAGATGCTAACAGGAGTAAATCTGTGAGGAACAAAGCCATTAGACAGCTTCAGTGCAGGGCTACTGCTGTAACCTCGGTTCTAAACGCTCACGTCACGCAGCTACTGTCTGTTGTTCCTACTGAGTATTTGGATCAGAAAGTGCATTTACACTTATGTTCAGGCAATTAGAAGAAACTTAACCGGAGAAAATTAACCAAAAGGAGGAAAATATCAACTATTTTTGGTATTTCTGTAAAAAACGTATCCCACTACTTGGAAAAATAAGAAATAAGAAGAATTAGACAATTATTACTTAACAAATTACAAGGAATTGGTTGAAAGACGATAACTTTTAAACTCGAAATAAAAGAATCTGGTAAATAAAATATATGCAATGGAAAAATAAAAGTAAGAAAGTCCATATTTCTAATGAGAAATGACAATTAATACATGTATTACAATAATGACGATGTATCCATTATCTGTTGATTACAGCCTTAAGATAATGGTTCATCCGTTTTTTATTTATTCATTTGATGTTTTCCTCTATTTTTCTGAGTTGTGGATTGCTATGTTTTTATTTAATGTATTTTAGTTTTAACTGTATGTCTAAAGTGCATTGTGTTATGTACGTGCCCTGTCAACATATACAAATGTTTTACTTGATTCATATCAATAACATCCACGCAGCACCTTCATAGCAGGTTCATATTTGCAAAAAATGTATATAATATTCTCTTTATATTCAATGGTTGTCTTGTAAACTGAATAAAACCAAAAACCTTTTTTAATGATCCCATTTTGTCTTGAGTTTGAAGAATTTCCCATACACAAAAAAAAGCTAATTTCTCTCAAATGTATCCCAGAAATGTGTTCAAACCAATGGCTGTGTGATCTTCTCCTTCGCCCCAATAGTCCATCCACCTGTCAGGTGTGGCGTATCAAGTGTCTGATTAAACAGCATGATTATCAAACAGGTGTGCCTTAGGCTGCTCTCAATAAAAGGACTCTAACCTCGAATGTGCGGTTTATTTTGAATTTTTTTTTGTTATTGTGATTCTAAACAAAGGATTTCATAAAGGACAGGTGTTCACTATCAAGATTTAAGAGATGTGTGAAAAACATTGGAGAAAAAGTCTACTTAGAATCGTAGTGTTGTTTCAAGGCTCTTAATACGGAGCTAACCCTAACCCTTCCCAAGGATACATTTGCATCCCTAAAAGATAAGACTTGTACATTTAGAGCCGGTTGTTGACCGTGCTAAAGACTTGAATGTTGTGTTTAGAAGCTGTAAGGGGTCTTGAGGGGTCAACGCACCCTTAAATATCAGTGTGTATTTGTTGGTGTGTGTCGTCGGAGGTCGCAGGGTTTCTCTCGTCTTGCTCGGGTTTCGTTGTTTTTGACTGCGCGGACAGAACTGACTGCAGGACAATGCAGCGGGACATGAATGGTGATTCAAAGAGCAGCTGCTGCTTTTGATGATGATGATGGAGGCGGGGGAATAAAGCTCGGGGCGAGTGGAAGAGTACCTGTTCAACTCTGAGAGGAAGAGTGAGGGGCAGCGAAGGGGGCTCAGTTTCATTCCTGCTATAACGAGCAGTTTGCTGAGAGGTTTTATTAAATGTTATTGAAGGGATTATGTTCCTTTAGTCGTTTAGAGTCAACCTGTTAAAACACCTGAAGTGTGTCAGCCTGGGCTTTAAGGACGTTCTCTGAGACTAAGAGGCTTAATTTCTAAAACAACACTAACTTTAAAGATGTTAAAGTAACAATCTCGTCACAGATTAGTGATGAAGTATTTTTGTAGGCAATGCGAGGGATCTGATGACAAAACCCAAGGGAAATTCTCCTTTGGATTTTGGAATATTGTAGAAGAAAATCTCTCAACAAAAACACGTTTATGATACTTAAACGTTTTGTTCAGCAGGATAATCTCCACATATTAACACCACTTTCAGATTTTTGAGGGGAAAAACATCACCACCGCTAAGCTAAAGGAGGCTAATGTTGGGCTATAAAGGAACTACAGCACGGTCACATGACTTCACGTCACCACCGCTAAGCTAAAGGAGGCTAATGTTGGGCTATAAAGGAACTACAGCACGGTCACATGACTTCACGTCACCACCGCTAAGCTAAAGGAGGCTAATGTTGGGCTATAAAGGAACTACAGCACGGTCACATGACTTCACGTCACCACCGCTAAGCTAAAGGAGGCTAATGTTGGGCTATAAAGGAACTACAGCACGGTCACATGACTTCACGTCACCACCGCTAAGCTAAAGGAGGCTAATGTTGGGCTATAAAGGAACTACAGCACGGTCACATGACTTCACGTCACCACCGCTAAGCTAAAGGAGGCTAATGTTGGGCTATAAAGGAACTACAGCACGGTCACATGACTTCACGTCACCACCGCTAAGCTAAAGGAGGCTAATGTTGGGCTATAAAGGAACTACAGCACGGTCACATGACTTCACGTCACCACCGCTAAGCTAAAGGAGGCTAATGTTGGGCTATAAAGGAACTACAGCACGGTCACATGACTTCACGTCTCCACCCCTAAGCTAAAGGTGGCTAATGTTGGGCGTATAAAGGAACTACAGCACGGTCACATGACTTCACGTCACCACCGCTAAGCTAAAGGAGGCTAATGTTGGGCTATAAAGGAACTACAGCACGGTCACATGACTTCAGGTCTCCACCGCTAAGCTAAAGGTGGCTAATGTTGGGCTATAAAGGAACTACAGCACGGTCACATGACTTCACGTCACCAACGCTAAGCTAAAGGCGGCTAATGTTGGGCTATAAAGGAACTACAGCACGGTCACATGACTTCACGAAATAACTTTTTTTTTTTTTATTGTACATGAATAAGAAAGTTCATCATAAGATAAGTTAGCCTGTATTAGTGGACCTAGAAGTAAGGTCAGGGCCAGAGGAATGAATTATTAATAATCAAAATAACATAATTAAATATCTTGTTATATTGTTGACCATACTTTATAGTAGCATGCTCCTCTNCATATACACCCAATACAATGTAATGCACACACACACACACACACACACACACACACACACACACACACACACACACACACACACACACACACACACACACACACACACACACACACACACACACACACACACACACACACACACACAGGTCGTTGACCCGCTGTGACCGAGCACACAGGCACAGGCGCACACACACACACACACACACACACACACACACACACACACACACACACACACACACACACACACACACACACACACACACACACACACACACACAAACAGATTAAGAGTGAAAATCTGGAGCTGCCTTTATTTCCCAACACTGAGCTGAGCTAATTAAAAGCTTCCGGTCCATCTGGGCAACAACATGTCATTTAATAATCCTGAACACAGCAAGTAGAGCCGTTAGAGCTATTTACAGCAAATTAAGGAGTGGATCAAAAGGAATATTAAACATAATTAAGTGAAGACACAATAGACAAAAAAGAAATAAGGGAATTAGAAAACAAAAGAAGCGCCAAAGAACAGAAGATAAGAGACACGGAGAGACATAAATAAGAAACAAGAGGAGAAAAAGATTAAGAAAGAAAAACTGACGAAGAGAGGGATCGAAGAGAAAAGAGCAGTGGACACAAACAAATGACAAAAGACAAAACAGAAAGGATGAGAAAAGCAAACTGACTCAACATGGCAGACACAAAATGACATGAAACAAGACAAGAGGAAGAGAAAGTGAAAACACAAGATAGAGAGGATTGAAGAAGACCAAATAACATATCTGCCCAAAGGAGAACTGGTTTCCACGTTACAGCTTTGAGCTAAATGCTAACATTAGCAACATGCTTACATGGTTGATGTTTAGCAGGTCATGTTTACAACGTGTACCCTCTTAGTTTAGCCCTTTTAGCAATGCTAACATTAGCTAATTAGCAGTACAAACAAAGATTGGTCTACAGCTGAAGGCCTTTATATATCGGGGGTGGGTTAGGGTTAGAAAAGACTTGCCTACTAATATCATCTTTGAGGGACTTTTATTTTGAAAGGTAAGAACAGTAGAAGTGGATCTGGATCTCTAAATAACTACGTTTCTCTCTAAAGTATATTGACATGCAATTATTCGCCAAGAAAGACGTGTTTAAAGGCCTTGAGACGACGGATGAGAATGTGATTAGTTTTCCATGTATTTTGTCAAAGAACAAAAACATGGATAAACAAAAACAGAGTATTCGATGATGGGGCTGGATTTCGAGGATCTCCAAAGTCATCAAATGTATCCTGAGTGAAATCTGAATATCTTAACAAGAGGAGTGATGGGGATAATGTCAACGTTATGCTAACAAAAGCAACACACTTCCTGTGGTTGGGGGGG
>NW_011353948.1:0-4269 GCF_000735185.1 Notothenia coriiceps | reverse complement strand
GGGGGGGGGGCAGCCTGTGTTGTGGAGGGTCATTATCGTGACTTGGAGCCGGGAGATAAGAAAATCTGCCGCACAATACTCTGACTCGACATGACCCTAAATGCCTCGGCACATTTACTGACCCTCTGTTTAACAGCCAACACACAGTTTGTCTAAGAGGCAGTTAGTAGTCTAAACTCACTTAAATGTTGGCTTGTCGAAAAGGTATTTGACTATATTTTCATACATGATAACAAGCATTCACCTCATCAATACAAAAGTCCTCCTATTCTTATGTTTCCTTCATCCTTGTTTCTGCAACTTGGCATTAAAATGTTTCACCCAGAAACCTGTAGGAAGCTTTCATCGCGGACTGATGACCTCCGGCTGAAAATACCATCTTGATTAGTATTTTTACAAACTGCAGTAGAGGGACTTACTGCAGAAGTCTGTCTGTATTGAGATTTTGTATTACAGCATATTTGAAGTTCTTTCAATATAACCCCCCATAAGGTGGTCATGTGTTTGGCTTTGTTTGTTTACTGGAATGCTTTTCATTAACCTTGGTTGAAGGACGTAGCATGGGCGTAGAAACAAATCAAAGGAACACAGACAAAACATATGGTTGACTTTTGTAAGATTGCGAGATGGCCTTTGTGTCAGACGAATGGTAAACATGAGAAAAATCACTTCCTCGAGGAGTCACGGCAACTTGGAAAGTCTGCACACAATTTGGTGCAAGATTTGCAGAGCGTACAGTATGTCATTAGAAACATGGCGGAGATAAGTAAATGTTTGGTCGGAAAAACAAAGTCCCAATCAAACCTCCCTTTGAGCATGTGAACGCATCATTGTCTTAGTGGAGTGTTGTGCTCTCCAAGCCATTCTACATATTAGCTGTCATTATTAGTGTTTCTATCATGCATTATATGACATGTCACTTGTATCCAAAGCAACTTACATACATTCAGTACTGTGGACAATCCCCACAGGAGCAATTTGGTGTCAGAAGTGTCTCAGGGACACAACGACATGCTGACTGCAGTGGGGCTCGAACTTGCTACCCCCTGATTCCAAGTCCAGCACACTATCCACTGAGCCACAGCCTCCCCTTAACACATTTCAACAATGCTTAACCCCTCCACACAAACACAATCAAAGTGTATTTTCAGAGTGTCAAAGGAGTCGGTAAACAGGTGTGTGTGTGTGTGTGTGTGTGTGTGTGTGTGTGTGTGTCCTTTAAGCAATCATGTATAACTAACTGCAGGTGCGTTGACAGGACATGATGATACATGATCGTTTAAGTGCTCAGTCAAAGCATAGGCTACAAAAACACAAACCGTTTTGAGCACACTTCATGTTGCTCTCACGACACTTCAATCCAAATCTGTGGAGTTTAGCAGCTTACAGAGGAATCATCACAGCCAACTACGACACAATGTTTTGTCTGAAAATCTAACTTCTTTCTTAATAACCAACCAAAACACACAGAGCCCACAGTGACCCCTGATCCATGTGTCCTTCACCTCGTCTTCATCGCTGTTTTCACAACAGATGGATCAAAGAGGTAATGCAGAACCATATGGGGTTCAAGGGGTTTAAGGTATCTTGAGCTGATCCCAAATTATAAGTGGACCTCTTTAAGCCTTAGCTCTCTTCGAAGTTTACAAAAGAAATCTGTCAGTCTGGCAGGTCGGGGGTTTCCATGCCAGGAGGACCAAACGGCTACCTTAGTGTTTTTTCTCTGGTCAGCTGGTGAGCAATTTCAAAGGCCGTTTCGTCCTCGTAGTCAGATTTGATAATACCAAAGTGTGTTGTGTTTTTCCCAAAGCTGAAGCACTCCACACATTATGCAATTTAGACCAATAATGGAAGCACATGGTTCTGCACATGGCGAGACAATAACAGATCCATTGTGTGCTGGTTTTTGTAACTGAACAAAAACAAATCAAGTTTCTGTCACATGAAGTTCATGTCTCTTCTTCTTCTTCTTCTTCTAAACAGTCAGGAGGTTACACAACTGTTTAAGAATCAGAGATAAACTCTCGCTAAAACTTGGACAAAGGTAAGTACAGGATGGTCCAGAAAACTAAAGCTGCTACGACTGCTTCGGGTTCAAATGCAGGATCCTAAATCTGTATAAAGATTGTTAGAAAGCGTTCAAAGCAGGTGCTGAAGGAGGACAGAAGACTCTGATGGGATGCGACCCTCAGGTGTATAAAGGATCACATATAATGAACTGTATTGGTTCTTACCTGGCCATAGTCTGTGGCAAAGGCAACCACCCCTCCAGAGCACGAGGACACGGTGCTGGGGAGGTACTGCTCATCCTCCCGTAACCACACCCGGTCTCCCTGCAAGGAAACAAACACACGTTTTAGTCATCAGGCACAGACGTGTATTCCTGTTAGAAGAAGGGAAATCCAACTACAGACAACATGAATCCCAAACTTCAAAATGCCCAAAGACTTTGTAAAACTATTGAAAGTAAGTCTCGGTACATGAGGACCACCAACATTCCCAGAAAAGGAAGAACCGGACGAAGCTACAATATCGTCATGCGTAACATTGAACATTTATGCAGAAGGTAAAATGATGCACCCCAAAGGAAATCTCAAAGACATGTGTGTGTTTTGCAGGATGTGATTTATAAAATCAACCGCTTTCCTACTTTGGTTGTTTTTTGAGGCAAAGTTGATACAAATCATTATCAAAACATCTTTGACAGTGTGTTTGAGGTATTTGTGTCAATTATATTGTTGAGGAAATGGTATTTCGTGGTCAGGTAACGCTATACTTGTTACTATGCTAATCCACAAGAAGCTGTACTACCCTCCATCTGTCGTTACCATGGCATAACCACGACATTGACCTTTCTCTGACCAATCGGAGGTCCTCGGCTGTCGGGGAAAACGTGGAAAACTCAGCAGTGTTGTGTTTCACAGATCTGTGCCTGCAGGCCCCCAGGAGGCCAGTAAACCTGGATGTTTATGGATGCTTTTTAGTGAGCGACTGCAGAGCAGAATCAGAAAACACTTTTATACCTGATGACCTGTTGAGTTTACTGCTTCTGGTTGCTACAGTGTTCCCCCTCAGCTAACAGCTGGATATGTAATCATGCAGTCGCCCCCAGGCTGCAGTGTTTGGGGAGTATCAGCAGAAAATGTATGGAATTCAGGAAGAGGGTCTTAACTGCATGTTAGGACGTTTGTGTCTTGGTCTTATATATATTTTTCGGCTGTGGTCGACCAACATTCAGGGGGATTGGCCGTTGTTACTGGAGCCTATTATTAAGAAACCCCTAAAGTCCAAATAATGTCCCATTGGCCCGAAAGCCCGTTTATCCCAAAGCTTGTTTTCCTGAAAACTAATACACGTTTGCATATTCACCGTCGCTTTGAATATACATCCACACACTCTCCCTGCAACGAACAGAAGC
The DNA here is from genome assembly GCF_000735185.1 of Notothenia coriiceps. Lineage (NCBI taxonomy): Eukaryota > Metazoa > Chordata > Actinopteri > Perciformes > Nototheniidae > Notothenia > Notothenia coriiceps. The sequence goes on along the minus strand of NW_011353948.1, from coordinate 851 downwards.
ACATATGGACAATTACTATGCAGAATGACAGCAATGCTATTTTTCCTATACTGTGCGAAGGTATAACATGCCGTAATCTCCCTCTGATTGGTCAGTACCAGTTGCCATCATTCATTGGGGTGTTTAGGTTTAGGCTTTAGGAGTGAGATTAGGGTTAGCCAATCAGAGAAAACCTTAGCCATCATTCTGCATATAAATACACTTTGACAGCTTGACACCAAACAGTTACAGTTACAGCGTAGATTTGCATGTTTTTATTTAGAACTTATTATATATTTGGTTATCAAAGTCAGACGGACCATTGTCTCTCAAAGAAAGAAAAGAAATGAGGAAATGCTTTGGAAAGTTTTGGTTCCTCTTTTCTCTTATTTCTGTTGTTGTCAAATGTATTATATATTTTAACAGACGACAGAGCTAAGTAGTTACACACTACAATCCTCCAGGTTTGGCCTTCACCTTTTTATGATATTTCTGAATGGTGTGATGGTATTCAGGGGGACCTTCCCACCAGTAGCACCAACCTCTGCCCTCTCCCTTTTTATTGAAATATGGCTGAAGAACCAAGGGGCCCTCAGAGCGAATTCTCTCGTAATCGCAAAGCCATATGTGCCGCTGTTCATTAGCGTGACAAGCTAATGCTAATGGGAAAAACAAACGCTGCACATTTGCGAGATGTCTCTCTTCTTTCTGAACCAGTCATACGAACGACCTCTGACCCACAAGCCCTCATTCTGACTGAGTCGCCCTGGTATGGCGGAGAGGGGCACCTGGCTGGGAATCAGTTAGCGGATGAATGGTTGCAGAACACACACACACACACACACACAGCAATGCTCACCACCACCACCACA
>NW_011353946.1:0-2164 GCF_000735185.1 Notothenia coriiceps | reverse complement strand
AGACAAACACTCTCTCTCTCACACACACACACACACACACACACACACACACACACACACACACACACACACACACACACACACACACACACACACACACACACACACACACACACACACTCCTTCATCTTCACTGTGATGTGGGTTTCTCCCTCTCCTGCTTTACCTTCACCCCCCTCCTTATGTGGAACCCATGAGTTGTAAGGTGGAGGTAAATGTTTAAGGCGGCACAGACAAGCTTCAACATGCAGGGGTGAGTCAGGTGGTGAAGGTGAAGCAGAAGAAAAGCGAAGAGAAGAAAAACGGGCGGGGGCAACATGTTTTCAGTTTATGAGGGAAGGTGAGATCCATGGCAGTTCCTTTTTAAACCACTTTACCATAACAGGGTGGAAGTTATTTGAAACATTTTTTTGTAGATTGATTATTCACCTTGGTTTTTATCTGAAAATGTAAAAGAAATCAAACAAATTAGTATTTAAATTAGCCTAATATCACTAATCTGTCTTTACACTCCGTCCGCATTCCCCTGCAGCGGACAAAAAAACTAAAAGAGCTCCACTTCCTGTTCTGTGAAGTTCAGTTTCTCGGTTAATCATATGTGTGCTTTTTATCATCGGACTTCAGATGGTTTCTCCTGGCTTGGAGCTGCTGTAGTTTTATGGTTTGTGTTGGTAGGTTGTGTGTGATCTCAGACTTCCACCTGCACTGATCTCCAGTGAGAGAAGTATTTATTTGTTTCCAAAAATTCTCAAAGTTGGTCTTACTGAATTTAAAAGACAATGTATCATTTTCAACATATTTATTTCTCCAGTTTGGGATAACACACAGCACAGAATGTATTCCTAAGATCTGTTGTCCTAACACAACCTGTGTGTTTGTTTGAAGATGAAACAAGCTGCCTTGATAAAAATTGCCCTGACTGTAAATAATAGAAATATACACTGTAAACAATGTGTGATACTTTTGGAAATATACATGGTGTTTTTATTTCTTATCATGATGATAAAGCTTGTTTTTGTTCTCTTGGCTTGTTGTTGTTTACAGAAACCGCCTTTGAAATTCCTGTAATAATCTTTAAATAAATGTCCCCAAGGTTAAATGTATTTCCAATGTAACATCCTTGTAAAGCCATAAAAGTTGTGGAAATATTTTCCTAATTTTGCCTGGTTTGTTTGTCTCTATTTATTCCTTTCATTGTGTAACACCTGGAATTCTTAACAGCCAATCAGAGTCTTCAAATCTTCAAACCATCCAATCACCAAAAGAAGCAAGCCCTCTCTTTCAGTATGCATACCAGTGTGTGCGTGTTGGTGGGGTTTTCTCTAAAGTCAAGGAAACTAGGGAGTGGCAGTTAAGGAAAAAAAGAAACATCCCCTAGCTGTACACACACACACACACACACACACACACACACACACACACACACACACACACACACACACACACACACACACACACACACACACACACACACACACACACACACACACACACACACACACACACACACACACACACTCTGAGATCCTTACAGGCCTTTGGGGAGACATTCGAGGACGACGCTGTGGCTCCTGAGGGCCTGCACGGAGCTGTGGGGGCCCACGGGCTGGAAGAAGTCAGGCTTCTTGCCATGAACAAGATCATTACCTGGAGAGAGAAGCACATGTACATATTTCACATCACACTGTCATGTTTTCATCGTAAAAGTGTAGATGAGTTATTTTTTGCTTTGCGTGATTTTTTAGCCTACCCTCATTCAAATAAATACAGTGGACAATATAATAGAAACACCTGTCACTACAGTTTATAGAGAAGCAATACTTAATAACTGGCGTATGTCTAAAATCAGTTAAAGGTGAATTATGCAACATTTCCAAATCAAAAGGAATACAAAAAAGGAACTATGTCATATATTATGTTGAGTTGTGGGCTCACATCGCAAATGTTTTCAATAATTTAAAATCTGTAATTGTTAATTTGCCTAAGGACAACTTTTCCCCTTTGTGCATGTCATTTTTTCTAGTTTAAAGCCACATTTCTATTATACATGTTTAGGCCACTTCACTGTGTGTGTGTGTGTGTGTGTGTGTGTGTGTGTGTGTGTGTGTGTGTGTGTGTGTGTGTGTGTGTGTGTGTGTGTGTGTGTGTGTGTGTGTGTGTGTGC